>NC_083590.1:7772125-7814625 GCF_027579695.1 Neoarius graeffei
GAGAGTGAGTGTGTGTGTGAGAGAGAGTGTGAGTGCGTGTGAGAGAGTGCGTGAGAGTGTGTGTGTGTGTGTGAGAGAGAGTGAAAGTGTGAGTGTGTGTGTGAGAGAGAGTGTGTGAAAGAGAGTGTGAGTGCGTGTGTGTGAGTGTGTGTGTGTGAGAGAGAGAGTGAGAGTGTGTGAGAGAGAGAGTGAAAGTGTGTGAGAGAGTGAGTGAAAGTGTGTGAGAGAGTGAAAGTGTGTGTGAGAGAGTGAGAGTGAGTGTGAGAGTGTGAAAGTGTGTGTGAGAGAGTGAGAGTGTGTGAGAGTGTGTGTGAGAGAGTGAGAGTGTGAGAGAGTGTGTGTGTGTGTGTGTGTGTGTGAGAGAGAGAGTGTGAGAGAGTGTGTGTGTGTGAGAGAGAGAGTGTGTGTGTGTGTGAGAGAGAGTGAGAGAGTGTGAGTGAGATTGAGTGTGTGTGAGAGAGAGTGTGTGAGAGAGTGAGAGAGCGAGTGTGTGAGAGCGCGAGTGTGAAAGTGTGTGTGTGTGTGTGTGTGTGTGTGTGTGTGTGAGAGAGAGAGAGCGAGTGTGAGAGTGTGTGTGAAAGTGTGTGAGAGTGAGAGTGTGTGAGAGCGCGAGTGTGAAAGTGTGAGTGAGAGTGTGTGTGTGAGTTCACTCGCCTGCACATAAGCGGCTAAAGAGAAAAATCCCGACATTATAAAGTTACAGATTCTCCATAAAATCTGATTAAAGTGCAGAATCCTCTCCCTCGCCATTTCACTAAATTCATCAACAGTGTAAACTGTAATAAAAACAGACTCAGAACTAATTCCCCACACCGGAAACACGGAGCTGTAATCACAGGAAGTTCATGAGCCTGAGACTTTTACCGTAAATATCCGAATAAACGGAAACAGCAACCAGCATCGATATGAATAAGAATAATAAACACAGTTAGCTTTATTCAGTTTTATTTCCTTTTCGGGAGCTTTAAGAAGGTCAGAATTACAGTTGGAGATGTATAATGTGTTTCTGAGCAGTGCAGAGGACACTCATCAGTCTGGGAGAAACCGGAAGTGGCCGCGGGAAATAACGGCACTGGAATTATGGGATGTGAACTGTAAAAACAAGGCAATAAATAAATAGAGTCATATTTTACTGATTTACTCTCATCTGTTCATCACCACATCCTGCTGATCTCTTTATACATTTCATTTTTAGTGAAGGCAGTGAATTAATTATTTTAATTGTGTAGTGTGAATGTGTGTACAGATGTTAATTGGTAATTAATTAAAAACTGATGTTAATTAAAGCAAAAAAAAAGTGTTATTTCAAACATTTGAAACTTGACATGATTTTTCCTCTCCGACAGATTTTAAAAAGTCAGTTTATTTATTCATAATGAGAGGACATTATTAATAATGTTACTGCTGAAATAAACAACTTAAGCAAACAAAACAAACAAAGTGACACTGAAGACTTCAGATCAATTTCATTCTATTTTAATTTAATCCATTTTTAATTTATATTATCATATTTATTTATTAGATGACTGTTTAATGCAATTAAATATTAAATCACACACGCACACACATTTACAGACCATTTGTGTTGTATTGTAACTAGTTTTATTTAGATTTATTATTGATTTATTTTATTTACTTTCCTACAAGAACATACACTTCACACTTTCTCACTGCGACCATATTATTGACTAATTAATTAGTTTATTAATTAATTTATTAATTTTTAATTTAATTCATGGTTTTTATTGTGAAATATATTTTATTTTTATTAAGTAATTATTTCAACTTTTCAATATAAATTCAACTCAATGTTCAATTCAGTTTTATTTCTCACAAACTAGCTTTAAAGAAATCTAAATTGTACTTTATCTGGCCAAAAGTATGTGCACCCCTAACCATGGCACCCATATGTTCTTGCTGAACGTCCCATTCTAGATTCATTATCCCTTTGCTGTTATAATGAGCTCCACTCTCCTGGGGAGGCCACGAGATTTCCACAAGGTTTTGGGGCGTGGCTGTGAGGGTTTGTGTTCATTCAGCTACAAGAGCATGAGTGAGATCATGCACTGTACTGCGCAGTCTCTATAGTCCAATCTTTATAGTGCACTCACTGTAGTGCACACCCTATAATACATTCTCAATAGTGCACTCTGTATATAATTCACTCTCCATAATACACTCTCTATAGTGCACACTCTATATATAATTCACTCTCTATAATACACTCTCTATAGTACACACTCTGTATATAATACACTCTCTACACTGCACTCTCTGTATGTAATACAATCTCTATAGTGCATTCTCTGTATATAATACACTCTCTATAGTGCACTCTCTGTATATAATACACTCTATAATACACTCTCTATAGTGCACTCTCTGTATATAATGCACTCTCTATAGTGCACTCTCTGTATATCATACACTATCGTGCACTCTCTGTACATAATACACTCTGTAGTGCACTTTCTGCATATAACACAATCTCTGTAATGCACTCTCTGTATATAATACACTCTCTAAAGTGCACTCTCTGTATATCATACACTCTCTATCGTGCACTCTCTGTACATAATACACTCTGTCGTGCACTTTCTGTATATAACACACTCTCTGTAGTGCACTCTCTGTATATCATACACTCTCTATCGTGCACTCTCTGTACATAATACACTCTGTTGTGCACTCTCTGTATATAATACACTCTCTATAGTGCACTGTCTAAAATACACTCTCTGTAGTGCACTCTCTGTATATAATACACACTCTATATTGCACTCTCTGAAAATAAAACACTCTCTGTAGTGCACTCTCTGTATATAATACACTCTAGTGCACTCTCTGTAGTGCACTCTCAGTATATAATATACACTATATATAATACACTCTCTATAGTGCACTCTCTGTATATAATACACTCTAGTGCACTCTCTATAGTGCACTCTCAGTATATAATATACACTATATATAATACACACTCTATAGTGCACTCTCTGTATATAATACACACTCTATAGTGCACTCTCTGAAAATAATACACTCTCTGTAGTGCACTCTCTGTATATAATACACTCTCTGTAGTGTAATCTCTATAGTGCACTCTCAGTATATAATATACACTATATATACAGTGGTGCTTGAAAGTTTGTGAACCCTTTAGAATTTTCTATATTTCTGCGTAAATTTGACCTAAAACATCATCAGATTTTCACACAGGTCCTAAAAGTAGATAAAGAGAACCCAGTTAAACTAATGAGACAAAATATTATACTTGGTCATTTATTTATTGAGGAAAACGATCCAATATTACATATCTGTGAGTGGCAAAAGTATGTGAACCTCTAGGATTAGCAGTTTATTTGAAGGTGAAATTAGAGTCAGGTGTTTTCAATCAATGGGATGACAATCACGTGTGAGTGGGCACCCTGTTTTATTTAAAGAACTGGGATCAAAGTCTGATCTTCACAACACATGTTTGTGGAAGTGTATCATGGCACGAACAAAGGAGATTTCTGAGGACCTCAGAAAAAGCCTTGTTGATGCTCATCAGGCTGGAAAAGGTTACAAAACCATCTCTAAAGAGTTTGGACTCCACCAATCCACAGTCAGACAGATTGTGTACAAATGGAGGAACTTCAAGACCATTGTTACCCTCCCCAGGAGTGGTCAACCAACAAAGATCATTCCAAGAGCAAGGCGTGTAATAGTCAGCAAGGTCACAAAGGACCCCAGGGTAACTTCTAAGCAACTGAAGGCCTCATTCACATTAGCTAACGTTAATGTTCATGAGTCCACCATCAGGAGAACACTGAACAACAATGGTGTGCATGGCAGGGTTGCAAGGAGAAAGCCACTGCTCTCCAAAAAGAACATTGCTGCTCATGTGCAGTTTGCTAAAGATCACGTGGACAAGCCAGAAGGCTATTGGAAAAATGTTTTGTGGATGGATGAGACCTAAATAGAAGTTTTTGGTTTAAATGAGAAGCATTATGTTTGGAGAAAGGAAACACTGCATTTCAGCATAAGAACGTTATCTCATCTGTGAAATATGGTGGTGGTAGTATCATGGTTTGGGCCTGTTTTGCTGTATCTGGGCCAGGATGGCTTGCCGTCATTGATGGAACAATGAATTCTGAATTATACCAGCGAATTCTAAAGGAAATTGTCAGGACATCTGTCCATGAACTGAATCTCAAGAGAAGGTGCATCATGCAGCAAGACAACGACCCTAAGCACACAAGTCATTCTACCAAAGAACGGTTAAAAAAGAATAAAGTTAATGTTTTGGAATAGCCAAGTCAAAGTCCTGACCTTAATCCAATCGAAATGTTGTGGAAGGACCTGAAGCGAGCAGTTCATGTGAGGAAACTCTCCAACATCCCAGAGTTGAAGCTGTTCTGTACGGAGGAATGGGCTAAAATTCCTACAAGCCGGTGTGCAGGACTGATCAACAGTTACTGGAAATGTTTAGTTGCAGTTATTGCTGCACAAGGGGGTCACACCAGATATTGAAAGCAAAGGTTCACATACTTTTGCCACTCACAGATATGTAATATTGGACCATTTTCCTCAATAAATAAATGACCAAGTATGATATTTTTTGTCTCATTTGTTTAACTGGGTTCTCTTTATCTACTTTTAGGACTTGTGTGAAAATCTCATGATGTTTTAGGTCATATTCATTCAGAAATATAGAAAATTCTAAAGGGTTCACAAACGTTCAAGCACCACTCTAATACACTCTCTATAGTGCACTCTCTGAATATAATACACTCTCTTTCTATAGTACACTCTCTATAGTGCACTCTCTGTATATAATACACTGTCTATAGTGCACTCTCTGTATATAATACACTCTCTATAGTGCACTCTCTGGACATAATACACTCTCCGTAGTGCACTCTATGTATATAATATACTATCTGTATATAATACACTCTCGATAGTGCACTGTCCATAATATACTCTCTATAGTGCACTCTCTGTATATAATACAATCTGTAGTGCACTCGCTGTATATAATACACTCTGTAGTGCACTCGCTGTATATAATACACTCTCTATAGTGCACTGTCAATAATACACTCTCTATAGTGCAGTCTCTGTATATAATACACTCTGTAGTGCACTCTCTGTATATAAAACACACTCTATAGTGCACTCTCTGAAAATAATACACTCTCTTTCTATAATGCACTCTCTATAGTGCACTTTCTGTATATAATACACTCTCTATAGTGCACTCTCTGGACAAAATACACTCTCTATAGTGCACTCTATGTATATAATATACTCTCTGTATATAATACACTCTCTATAGTGCACGGTCTATAATACACTCTCTATAGTGCACTCTCTGTATATAATACACTCTCTATAGTGCACTCTCTGGACATAATACACTCTCTGTAGTGCACTCTATGTATATAATATACTCTCTGTATATAATACACTCTCTATAGTGCACTGTCTATAATACACTCTCTATAGTGCACTCGCTGAATATAATACACTCTGTAGTGCACTCGCTGTATATAATACACTGTAGTGCACTCGCTGTATATAATACACTCTCTTTAGTGCACTGTCTATAATACACTATCTACAGTGCACTCTCTGAAAATAAAACACTCTCTATAGTGCACTCTCTGTATATAATACACTCTCTATAGTGCACTCTCTGAAAATAAAACACTCTCTATAGTGCCCTCTCTCTATATAATACACTCTCTATAGAGCACTCTCTGTATATTATACACTCTCTATAGTGCACTCTCTGTATATAATACACTCTCTATAGTGCACTCTCTGTACAGTATATAATACACTCTCTACACTGCACTCTCTGTATATAATACACTCTCTATAGTGCACACTCTGTATATAATACACTCTCTATAGTGCACTCTCTGAAAATAAAACACTCTCTATAGTGCCCTCTCGCTATATAATACACTCTCTATAGAGCACTCTCTGTATATTATACACTCTCTATAGTGCACTCTCTGTATATAATACACACTCTATAGTGCACTCTCTGTATATAATACACTCTCTACACTGCACTCTCTGTATATAATACACTCTCTATAGTGCACTCTCTGTACAGTATATAATACACGCTCTACACTGCACTCTCTGTATATAATACACTCTCTATAGTTCACGCTCTGTATATAATACACTCTCTATAATGCACTCTCTGTATATAATACACACTCTATAGTGCACTCTCTGTGTATAATACACTCTCTACACTGCACTCTCTGTATATAATACACTCTCTATAGTTCACGCTCTGTATATAATACACTCTCTATAATGCACTCTCTGTATATAATACACACTCTGTAGTGCACTCTCTGTATATAATACACTCTCTACACTGCACTCTCTGTATATAATACACTCTCTATAGTTCACGCTCTGTATATAATACACTCTCTATAATGCACTCTCTGTATATAATACACACTCTATAGTGCACTCTCTGTATATAATACACTCTCTGCACTCTCTGTATATAATACACTCTCTATAGTGCACTCTCTGTATATAATACACTCTCTATAGTGCACTCTCTGTATATAATACACTCTCTACACTGCACTCTCTGTATATAATACACTCTAAAATACACACTCTGTATATCATACACTCTATAATACATTCTCTATAGTGCACTGACTGTATATAATACACTCTCTATAGTGCACTTTCTATAGTGCACTGTCTGTATAAAATACACTCTCTGTAGTGCACTCTCTGTATATAATACACTCTCTAAAATACACTCTCTGTATATCATACTCTCTATAATACATTCTCTATAGTGCACTCTCTGTATATAATACACTCTCTATAGTGCACTGTCTGTATATAATACACTCTATAGCACACTCTTTGTATATAATGCACTCTATCTAGTGCACTGTCTATATATCATACACTCTATAATACACACTCAATAGTGCACTCTCTGTATATAATACACTCTCTATAATACACTCTCTCTGTAGTGCACTCTCTGTATATCATACACTCTATAATACACTCTCAATAGTGCACTCTCTGTATATCATACATGCTATAATACATTCTCTATAGTGCACTGTCTGCATATAATACACTCTCTATAGTGCAAACTCTGTCTATAATACACTCTCTGTAGTGCACTCTCTGTATGTAATACACCCTCTATAGTGCACTCTGTGTATATAATACACTCTCTATAGTGCACTCTCGGTATATAATATACTCTCTATAGTGCACTCTCTGTATATCATACACTCTCTATAGTACACGCTCTATATATAATACACCCTCTATAGTGCACTCTGTGTATATAATACACTCTCTGTAGTGCAATCTCTGTATATAATACACACTCTATAGTGCACTTTCTGTATATAATACACTCTCTATAATACACTCTCTGTAGTGCACTCTCTGTATATAATACACTCCCTATAGTGCACTCTCTATAGCGCACTCTCTGTATATAATACACTCTCTGTAGTCCACTCTTTGTATATAATACACTCTATAATACACTCTCTATAGTGCCCTCTCCGTATATAATACACTCTAAAATACACTCTCTTTGGTGCACTCTCTGTATATAATACAATCTCTATCATGCACACTCTGTATATAATACACTCTATAGTGCACACTATGTATATTATACACTCTATAATACACTCTCTATAGTGCACTCTCTGTATATAATACACTCTATAATAGACTCTCTATAGTGCACTCTCTGTATATAATACAATCTCTATAGTGCACACTCTGTATATAATACACTCTATAATTCATTCTCTGTAGTGCACTCTCTGTATATACTACATTCTATAATAGACTGTCTATTGTGCACTCTCTGTATATAATACAATCTCTATAGTGCACTCTGTATATAATACACTCTATAATAGACTCTCTATAGTGCACTCCCTGTATATAATACACTCTATAATTCACTCTCTATAGTGCACTCTCTGTATATACTACACTCTATAATACACTCTCTGTAGTGCACTCTGTATATAATACAATCTCTATCGTGCAACCTCTGTATATAATACAATCTCTATAGAGCACTCTGTATATAATACACTCTATAATAGACTCTCTATAGTGCACTCCCTGTATATAATACACTCTATAATTCATTCTCTATAGTGCACTCTCTGTATATACTACACTCTATAATACACTCTCTATAGTGCACTCTCTGTATATAATACACTCTATAATAGACTGTCTATTGTGTACTCTCTCTATATAATACAATCTCTATAGTGCACTCTCTGTATATAATACACTCTATAATAGACTCTCTATAGTGCACTCCCTGTATATACTACACTCTATAATTCACTCTCTATAGTGCACTCTCTGTATATACTACACTCTATAATACACTCTCTATAGTGCCCTCTCTGTATATAATACACTATATAATACACTCTCTATAGTGCACTCTGTATATAATACAATCTCTATCGTGCAAACTCTGTATATAATACACTCTCTATAGTGCACTCTATGCATATAATTCACTCTATAATAGACTCTCTATAGTGCACTCTCTGTATGTAATACAATCTATATAGTGCACACTCTGTATATAATACACTCTCTACAGTGCACTCTCTGTATATCATACACTCTATAATACACTCTCTATAGTGCCCTCTCTGTATATAATACACTATATAATACACTCTCTATAGTGCACTCTGTATATAATACAATCTCTATCGTGCAAACTCTGTATATAATACACTCTCTATAGTGCACTCTATGCATATAATACAATCTATAATAGACTCTCTATAGTGCACTCTCTGTATATAATACAATCACTATAGTGCACACTCTGTATAAAATACACTCTCTATAGTGCACTCTCTGTATATAATACAATCTCTATAGTGCACACTCTGTATGTAATACACTCTCTATAGTGCACTCTCTGTATATAATACACTCTCTATAATAGACTCTCGATAGTCCACTCTCTATATATAATACACTCTCTGTAGTGCACTCTCTGTATATAATACACTCCCTATAGTGCACTCTCTATAGCGCAATCTCTGTATATAATACACTCTCTGTAGTCCACTCTCTGTATATAATACACTCTATAATTCACTCTCTATAGTGCCCTCTCTGTATGTAATACACTCTACAATACACTCTCTATAGTGCACTCTTTGTATATAATACAATCTCTATCATGCACACTCTGTATAAATACACTCTATAGTGCACACTATGTATATTATACACTCTATAATACACTCTCTATAGTGCACTCTCTGTATATAATACACTCTATAATAGACTCTCTATAGTGCACTCTCTGTATATAATACACTCTATAATACACTCTCTATAGTGCATTCTCTGTATATACTACACTCTATAATACTCTCTCTATAGTGCACTCTCTGTATATAATACATTCTATAATAGACTCTCTATAGTGCACTCTCTGTATATAATACATTCTATAATAGACTCTCTATAGTGCACTCTCTGTATATATTACAATCTCTATAGTGCATTCTCTGTATATAATACACTCTATAATAGACTCTCTTTAGTGCACTCCCTGTATATAATACACACTATAATTCACTCTCTATAGTGCACTCTCTGTATATAGTACACTCTATAATACACTCTATATAGTGCACTCTCTGTATATAATACAATCTCTATAGTGCACTCTCTGTATATAATACAATCTCTATAGTGCATTCTCTGTATATAATACACTCTATAATAGACTCTCTTTAGTGCACTCCCTGTATATAATACACACTATAATTCACTCTCTATAGTGCACTCTCTGTATATAGTACACTCTGTAATACACTCTCTATAGTGCACTCTCTGTATATAATACAATCTCTGTAGTGCACACTCTGTATATAATACACTCTCTATAGTGCACTCTCTGTATATAATACACTCTCTATAGTGCACTCTCTGTATATAATACACTCTCTATAGTGCACTCTCTGTATATAATACAATCTCTATAGTGCACTCTCTGTGTATAATACACTCTCTATAATAGACTCTCGATAGTCCACTCTCTCTATATAATACACTCTCCATAGTGCACTCTTTGTATATCATACACGCTATAATACGCTTTCAATAGTGCACTCTCTGTATATAATACACTCTCTATAGTGCACTCACTGTATATAATACACTCTCTATAATACACTCTCTGTAGTGCACTCTGTGTATATAATAAACTCTCTATAGTCCACTCTCTGTATATCATACACTCTCTGTAGTGCACTCTCTGCCTATAATACACTCTCTATAGTGCACTCTGTATATAATACACTCTCTGTAGTGCACTCTTTGTATATGATACACTCTCTGTATAATACACTCTCTATACTGCACTGTCTGTATATAATACACTCTGTGTAGTGCACTCTCTGTATATAATACACTCTCTATAGTGCACGCTCTGTATATAATACACTCTGTCATACACTCTCTACAGTAAACTCTCTATATATAATACACTCTCTATAGTGCACTCTCTGTATATAATACACTCTCTATAGCGCACTCTCTGTATATACAACCCCGATTCCAAAAAAGTTGGGACAAAGTACAAATTGTAAATAAAAACGGAACACAATGATGTGGAAGTTTCAAAATTCCATATTTTATTCAGAATAGAACATCGATAACATATCAAATGTTTAAACTGAGAAAATGTATCATTTAAAGAGAAAAATTAGGTGATTTTTAAATTTCATGACAACAACACATCTCAAAAAAGTTGGGACAAGGCCATGTTTACCACTGTGAGACATCCCCTTTTCTCTTTACAACAGTCTGTAAACGTCTGGGGACTGAGGAGACAAGTTGCTCAAGTTTAGCAATAGGAATGTTAACCCATTCTTGTCTAATGTAGGATTCTAGTTGCTCAACTGTCTTAGGTCTTTTTTGTCGTATCTTCCGT
The DNA here is from genome assembly GCF_027579695.1 of Neoarius graeffei. Lineage (NCBI taxonomy): Eukaryota > Metazoa > Chordata > Actinopteri > Siluriformes > Ariidae > Neoarius > Neoarius graeffei. The sequence goes on from NC_083590.1 coordinate 7,783,143, forward strand.
TTTATGATGTGCCAAATGTTTCCTATGGGTGAAAGATCTGGACTGCAGGCTGGCCAGTTCAGTACCCCGACCCTTCTTCTACGCAGCCATGATGCTGTAATTGATGCAGTATGTGGTTTGGCATTGTCATGTTGGAAAATGCAAGGTCTTCCCTGAAAGAGACGTCGTCTGGATGGGAGCATATGTTGCTCTAGAACTTGGATATACCTTTCAGCATTGATGGTGTCTTTCCAGATGTGTAAGCTGCCCATGCCACACGCACTAATGCAACCCCATACCATCAGAGATGCAGGCTTCTGAACTGAGCACTGATAACAACTTGGGTCGTCCTTCTCCTCTTTAGTCCGAATGACACGGTGTCCCTGATTTCCATAAAGAACTTCAAATTTTGATTCTTCTGACCACAGAACAGTTTTCCACTTTGCCACAGTCCATTTTAAATGAGCCTTGGCCCAGAGAAGACGTCTGCGCTTCTGGATCATGTTTAGATACGGCTTCTTCTTTGAACTATAAAGTTTTAGCTGGCAACGGCGGATGGCACGGTGAATTGTGTTCACAGATAATCTCATCTCATCTCATTATCTCTAGCCGCTTTATCCTTCTACAGGGTCGCAGGCAAGCTGGAGCCTATCCCAGCTGACTATGGGCGAAAGGTGGGGTACACCCTGGACAAGTCGCCAGGTCATCACAGGGCTGACACATAGACACAGACAACCATTCACACTCACATTCACACCTACGGTCAATTTAGAGTCACCAGTTAACCTAACCTGCATGTCTTTGGACTGTGGGGGAAACCGGAGCACCCGGAGGAAACCCACGCGGACACGGGGAGAACATGCAAACTCCACACAGAAAGGCCCTCGCCGGCCCTGGGGCTCGAACCCAGGACCTTCTTGCTGTGAGGCGACAGCGTTAACCACTACACCACCGTGCCGCCTCTTCACAGATAATGTTCTCTGGAAATATTCCTGAGCCCATTTTGTGATTTCCAATACAGAAGCATGCCTGTATGTGATGCAGTGCCATCTAAGGGCCTGAAGATCACGGGCACCCAGTATGGTTTTCCGGCCTTGACCCTTACGCACAGAGATTCTTCCAGATTCTCTGAATCTTTTGATGATATTATACACTGTAGATCAGGGGTCACCAAACTACGGCCCGCGGGCCAACTCCGGCCTGCCACCCCCCTTTGACCAGCCCCCCAGCCCCCCACCACTTGAACAGGCCCTATGAGACAATCCCCAAAAGTGGTCATGGCCTATTTTTTTAAATTGCTTTTTGGCAAATAACATGTCTGCATCTTGTATTTTGTTGATTTTATCAATTAAAATTGATATTTAGTTATAAAATGAGCTATTCATATTTTCCGAATTTTCATCATATGCTCGCGATCAAGCAGCGACAGGCAGCGCACGCGCAGAGAACTGTCAGTGTTCAGGACAGCAAAATGGCTAGCGGTAAGCGAAAAGTCGACAGAGAGTGCAGAGCTTTTAAAGAACAGTGGACCACTGATTATTTTTTTCATTCAGTGTAAGGACCGTGCAGTTTGTCTTATACGTAAAGAAAATGTGTCGGTTTTCAAAGAATATAATCTGTGTCGTCACTATGAAACCCGCCACAAAGAGTATGCTAGTTTGCGAGAGCAAACAAGAGAAGACAGGATTCGGAGGATGAAATGCGGACTGGCTGCACAACAGAATGTATTCCTTCGCCAAACCCAGATCAACTAGGCTGCTGTCCGAGCTAGCTATAAGGTAGCTCACCTACTAGCTACCCATGGAAAGCCGTTTACTGATGGGGACTTTGTTAAAGTATGCATGCTTGCTGTGGCCGAGGAGGTGTGTCCCGACAAGAAGGATGCGCTCAACGCGGTGAGTCTCTCCGCACCTACTATGACCAGGCGAACCAAAGATTTGGGGGACAACGTGTATGACCAGCTGAATGAGAGAGCGTCAGAATTCGAGTTTTTTGCTTTGGCCATGGATGAGAGCAATGACGTGCAGGACACAGCACAACTGCTGTGATCTATTGCTCATATTATAATTTCACTGTTTTTTTAAGTGTATTTATTTTATAGGCCTATTTATTTGACCTTTATTAAGTGCTGCACACAATTATTATTAATATTATTAATAATATCAACAGGCCTACCTACAATTTATAATTTTCCACTCACCTTTGCCAGTGTCAATCACCTCAACTAGGCAGATGTTTCTTACCTTGACAGCTTTGATGTTATTTTTATTAGAAAATAAATAAATGGAATATCTGTGGTATTTCAAATTAAAACAAAGTGTGAAGACTCGATTACTACTTTTGCAAACCACTAGTAAAGATAAACAAATATGTGCCAGGAATCAAGTGTTGATATAGTAGTGTGGATATAGTAGTGGGGGATATAGTAGTGGGGATATAGTAGTGGGGATATAGTAGTGTGGATATAGTAGTGTGGATGGCTGTGCCAGGCTAGTAATCTCTACTACACAATGAGGCCTGCTGGTGGTCATATTTGTCTGGGTCATACAATTCTATGTTATATAGCTGACCCGACCCCGGCCCCCATCACAGTCAGGAACGACAGTGTGGCCCCCAGAGAAAAAAGTTTGGTGACCCCTGCTGTAGATGATGATATGTTCAAACTCTTTGCAATTTTACACTGTCGAACTCCTTTCTGATATTGCTCCACTATTTGTCGGCGCAGAATTAGGGGGATTGGTGATCCTCTTCCCATCTTTACTTCTGAGAGCCGCTGCCACTCCAAGATGCTCTTTTTATACCCAGTCATGTTAATGACCTATTGCCAATTGACCTAATGAGTTGCAATTTGGTCCTCCAGCTGTTCCTTTTTTGTACCTTTAACTTTTCCAGCCTCTTATTGCCCCTGTCCCAACTTTTTTGAGATGTGTTGCTGTCATGAAATTTCAAATGAGCCAATATTTGGCATGAAATTTCAAAATGTCTCACTTTCGACATTTGATATGTTGTCTATGTTCTATTGTGAATACAATATCAGTTTTTGAGATTTGTAAATTATTGCATTCTGTTTTTATTTACAATTTGTACTTTGTCCCAACTTTTTTGGAATCGGGGTTGTAATACACTATCATACACTCTCTACAGTAAACTCTCTGTATATAATACACTCTCTACAGTGCAATCTGTATATAATACACTCTCTATAGTGCACTCTCTGTATATAATACACTGTCTATCGTGCACATTCTGTATATCATACACTCTCTATAGTGCACTCTCTGTATATAATACACTGTCTATAGCGCACTCTCTGGATATAATACACTCTCTATAATACACTCTCTATAGTGCACTCTCTGTATATAATACACTGTCTATAGCGCACTCTCTGGATATAATACACTGTCTATAGCGCATTCTCTGGATATACACTCTCTATAATACACTCTCTATAGTGCACTCTCTGTATATAATACACTCTCTATAATACACTCTCTATAGTGCACTCTCTGTATATAATACACTGTCTATAGCACTCTCTCTGTATATAATACACTCTCTATAGTGCACTCTCTGTATATAATATACTCTCTATAGTGCACTCTCTGTATATAATATACTCTCTATAGTGCACTCTCTGTATAGAATACACTCTCTGTAGTGCACTCTCTGTATATAATACACTCTCTATAATACACTCTCTGTAGTGCACTCTCTGTATATAATACACTCTCTATAATACACTCTCTGTAGTGCACTCTGTGTATATAATAAATTCTCTATAGTCCACTCTCTGTATATCATACACTCTCTGTAGTGCACTCTCTGCCTATAATACACTCTCTATAGTGCACTCTGTATATAATACACTCTCTATAGCGCACTCTCTGTATATAATACACTCTCTACAGTAAACTCTCTGTATATAATACACTCTCTATAGCACACTCTCTGTATATAATACACTCTCTATAGCGCACTCTCTGTATATAATACACTATCATACACTCTCTACAGTAAACTCTCTGTATATAATACACTCTCTACAGTGCAGTCTGTATATAATACACTCTCTATATTAAACTCTCTGCAGTGTGTGTGCTAGTGCACTGTGTGTAATAGTGCAGTGTGTGTAGTGCAGCGTGTGTAGTAGTGCTGTGTCTAGTAGTGCAGTATGTGTAGTAGTGGACTGTGTGTAGTGCAGTGTGTGTAGTAGTGCAGTGTGTAGTAGTGCAGTGTGTAGTGGTGTGTGTAGTAGTGGTGTGTGTAGTAGTGCAGTGTGTAGTGCTGTGTGTAGTAGTGCAGTGTGTAGTAGTGCTGTGTGTGTAGTCCCGCAGTGTGTAGTGCTGTGTAGTAGTGCAGTGTGTAGTAGTGCAGTGTGTAGTAGTGCAGTGTGTAGTAGTGCTGCAGTGTGTAGTGCTGTGTAGTAGTGCAGTGTGTAGTGCTGTGTGTAGTAGTGCAGTGTGTAGTGCTGTGTGTAGTGCTGTGTGTAGTGCAGTGTGTAGTAGTGCTGTGTGTAGTGCTGTGTGTAGTGCAGTGTGTAGTAGTGCAGTGTGTAGTGCTGTGTGTAGTGCAGTGTGTAGTAGTGCAGTGTGTAGTGCTGTGTGTAGTAGTGCAGTGTGTAGTGCAGTGTGTAGTAGTGCAGTGTGTAGTAGTGCAGTGTGTAGTGCTGTGTGTAGTAGTGCAGTGTGTAGTAGTGCAGTGTGTAGTGCTGTGTGTAGTGTAGTGTGTAGTAGTGCAGTGTGTAGTGCTGTGTGTAGTAGTGCAGTGTGTAGTAGTGCAGTGTGAGGTAGTGCAGTGTGTAGTGCTGTGTGTAGTAGTGCAGTGTGTAGTGCAGTGTGTAGTGCTGTGTGTAGTAGTGCAGTGTGTAGTGCTGTGTGTAGTAGTGCAGTGTGTAGTGCTGTGTGTAGTAGTGCAGTGTGTAGTGCAGTGTGTAGTAGTGCAGTGTGTAGTAGTGCAGTGTGTGTAGTGCAGTGTGTGTGTAGTAGTGCAGTGTGTACTGCTGTGTGTAGTAGTGCAGTGTGTAGTGCTGTGTGTAGTAGTGCAGTGTGTAGTAGTGCAGTGTGTGTGTAGTAGTGCAGTGTGTAGTGCTGTGTGTAGTAGTGCAGTGTGTGTAGTAGTGCCGTGTGTAGTAGTGCAGTGCAGTGTGTGTGTGTAGTGCAGTGTGTAGTGCAGTGTGTAGTGCTGTGTGTAGTAGTGCAGTGTGTGTAGTGCAGTGTGTAGTGCTGTGTGTAGTAGTGCAGTGTGTGTAGTGCAGTGTGTGTGTAGTAGTGCAGTGTGTAGTGCAGTGTGTGTAGTGCAGTGTGTGTAGTAGTGCAGTGTGTGTAGTAGTGCAGTGTGTGTGTAGTAGTGCAGTGTGTGTAGTAGTGCAGTGTGTAGTGCTGTGTGTAGTGCTGTGTGTAGTAGTGCAGTGTGTGTGTAGTAGTGCAGTGTGTAGTGCTGTGTGTAGTAGTGCAGTGCGTGTAGTAGTGCCGTGTGTAGTAGTGCAGTGTGTAGTGCAGTGTGTGTGTACTGCAGTGTGTGTAGTAGTGCAGTGTGTAGTGCTGTGTGTAGTGCAGTGTGTAGTGCAGTGTGTAGTAGTGCTGTGTGTAGTGCTGTGTGTAGTGCAGTGTGTAGTAGTGCAGTGTGTAGTGCTGTGTGTAGTGCTGTGTGTAGTGCAGTGTGTAGTGCTGTGTGTAGTAGTGCAGTGTGTAGTGCAGTGTGTAGTAGTGCAGTGTGTAGTGCTGTGTGTAGTAGTGCAGTGTGTAGTAGTGCAGTGTGTAGTGCTGTGTGTAGTGTAGTGTGTAGTAGTGCAGTGTGTAGTGCTGTGTGTAGTAGTGCATTGTGTAGTAGTGCAGTGTGAGGTAGTGCAGTGTGTAGTGCTGTGTGTAGTAGTGCAGTGTGTAGTGCAGTGTGTAGTAGTGCAGTGTGTAGTGCTGTGTGTAGTAGTGCAGTGTGTAGTGCTGTGTGTAGTAGTGCAGTGTGTAGTGCTGTGTGTAGTAGTGCAGTGTGTAGTGCAGTGTGTAGTAGTGCAGTGTGTAGTGCTGTGTGTAGTAGTGCAGTGTGTGTAGTGCAGTGTATGTGTAGTAGTGCAGTGTGTACTGCTGTGTGTAGTAGTGCAGTGTGTAGTGCTGTGTGTAGTAGTGCAGTGTGTAGTAGTGCAGTGTGTGTGTAGTAGTGCAGTGTGTAGTGCTGTGTGTAGTAGTGCAGTGTGTGTAGTAGTGCCGTGTGTAGTAGTGCAGTGCAGTGTGTGTGTGTAGTGCAGTGTGTAGTGCAGTGTGTAGTGCTGTGTGTAGTAGTGCAGTGTGTGTAGTGCAGTGTGTAGTGCTGTGTGTAGTAGTGCAGTGTGTGTAGTGCAGTGTGTGTGTAGTAGTGCAGTGTGTAGTGCTGTGTGTAGTAGTGCAGTGTGTGTAGTGCAGTGTGTGTAGTAGTGCAGTGTGTGTGTAGTAGTGCAGTGTGTGTAGTAGTGCAGTGTGTAGTGCTGTGTGTAGTGCTGTGTGTAGTAGTGCAGTGTGTGTGTAGTAGTGCAGTGTGTAGTGCTGTGTGTAGTAGTGCAGTGCGTGTAGTAGTGCCGTGTGTAGTAGTGCAGTGTGTAGTGCAGTGTGTGTAGTAGTGCAGTGTGTAGTGCTGTGTGTAGTGCAGTGTGTAGTGCAGTGTGTAGTAGTGCTGTGTGTAGTGCTGTGTGTAGTGCAGTGTGTAGTAGTGCAGTGTGTAGTGCTGTGTGTAGTGCTGTGTGTAGTGCAGTGTGTAGTAGTGCAGTGTGTAGTGCTGTGTGTAGTAGTGCAGTGTGTAGTGCAGTGTGTAGTAGTGCAGTGTGTAGTAGTGCAGTGTGTAGTGCTGTGTGTAGTAGTGCAGTGTGTAGTAGTGCAGTGTGTAGTGCTGTGTGTAGTGTAGTGTGTAGTAGTGCAGTGTGTAGTGCTGTGTGTAGTAGTGCAGTGTGTAGTAGTGCAGTGTGAGGTAGTGCAGTGTGTAGTGCTGTGTGTAGTAGTGCAGTGTGTAGTGCAGTGTGTAGTAGTGCAGTGTGTAGTGCTGTGTGTAGTAGTGCAGTGTGTAGTGCTGTGTGTAGTAGTGCAGTGTGTAGTGCTGTGTGTAGTAGTGCAGTGTGTAGTGCAGTGTGTAGTAGTGCAGTGTGTAGTGCTGTGTGTAGTAGTGCAGTGTGTGTAGTGCAGTGTGTGTGTAGTAGTGCAGTGTGTACTGCTGTGTGTAGTAGTGCAGTGTGTAGTGCTGTGTGTAGTAGTGCAGTGTGTAGTAGTGCAGTGTGTGTGTAGTAGTGCAGTGTGTAGTGCTGTGTGTAGTAGTGCAGTGTGTGTAGTAGTGCCGTGTGTAGTAGTGCAGTGCAGTGTGTGTGTGTAGTGCAGTGTGTAGTGCAGTGTGTAGTGCTGTGTGTAGTAGTGCAGTGTGTGTAGTGCAGTGTGTGTAGTGCAGTGTGTGTGTAGTAGTGCAGTGTGTAGTGCTGTGTGTAGTAGTGCAGTGTGTGTAGTGCAGTGTGTGTGTAGTAGTGCAGTGTGTGTAGTAGTGCAGTGTGTAGTGCTGTGTGTAGTGCTGTGTGTAGTAGTGCAGTGTGTGTGTAGTAGTGCAGTGTGTAGTGCTGTGTGTAGTAGTGCAGTGTGTAGTGCTGTGTGTAGTAGTGCAGTGCGTGTAGTAGTGCCGTGTGTAGTAGTGCAGTGTGTAGTGCAGTGTGTGTGTAGTGCAGTGTGTGTAGTAGTGCAGTGTGTAGTGCTGTGTGTAGTGCTGTGTGTAGTGCTGTGTGTAGTAGTGCAGTGTGTGTGTAGTAGTGCAGTGTGTAGTGCTGTGTGTAGTAGTGCAGTGCGTGTAGTAGTGCCGTGTGTAGTAGTGCAGTGTGTAGTGCAGTGTGTGTGTAGTGCAGTGTGTGTAGTAGTGCAGTGTGTAGTGCTGTGTGTAGTGCTGTGTGTAGTAGTGCAGTGTGTGTGTAGTAGTGCAGTGTGTAGTGCTGTGTGTAGTAGTGCAGTGCGTGTAGTAGTGCCGTGTGTAGTAGTGCAGTGTGTAGTAGTGCAGTGTGTGTGTAGTAGTGCAGTGTGTAGTGCTGTGTGTAGTAGTGCAGTGTGTAGTGCTGTGTGTAGTAGTGCAGTGCGTAGTAGTGCTGTGTGTAGTGCAGTGTGTAGTAGTGCAGTGTGTAGTGCAGTGTGTGTGTGTAGTGCAGTGTGTAGTGCACTGTGTAGGAGGCGTGCAGTGATTGGGGACGCAGCCCGGCGCGTGTGTGTCTCTGCACTGCAGGCCGGCGGTGCTGCGGGTGGAGGTGGCTGTGGCTGAGCTCGGCGCTCTGATGGCGACTCCCAGCGCGAACAGCAGCTCCGCGACACCGCCCTCCGCCCTCAGCAGCGGCCCCCGCGCCGCCTCCCCACAGCACCACCACTGCCAGCACATCACCACCATGAGCAGCATGCAAGGTAAGGACAAGCAGGCAGACAGGACACGGGCGCCATGTCCCCGTGTCCCCCCTCACTCTCTCCCGCACTCTGCCCCTCGCGCGCTTCCGGTCTGTCTCGGATTAGCTGAGCTGCTAGCTGGCGGTTAGCCTGGGTTAGCATTAGCGCTCTGTTTCCCCCAGCAGCAGCAGCCCGGCCTGTAATCCGCTCTCCCGCTCTGCGGTGTTTATTTACACTCACAGTCAGTTATAAATAAATATAAACATGTGAGTGACACGACAGCAGCGCGAGCCCGCTGTGCAGCTGCACCTGTTCCAGTGAGCGGTTAGCCGAGGATGCTAACTGTCCAGGCATTCAGTAAACCCTCAGCTGCAGCACCGACCCACAATCTGAACAGTTTATTCATTATTTATACAACTGTAACCTTAAAAATGACTCAGTTCAATAATATGTACATGTAATTATGCAGCTTTCAAATAGAAACTGCCTGCTAATCCACACAAATAGAGAAGTTTTGTCATTTCCCAGCTGCCATTTTAAAGGAACTGAATAATTCCCTCAAACACATTCTGCTTGTTGTATTGTTTAATTGTTTTTAAATAATTGTGGTGTTGAATGTGTTGGTTGGTGTTCTGTTGTCGTGGTGGTCATGAGAAGCTGATTAAAGATCATCTTCCTGTCACTGTTTACATTAATGATCAATAAATATAAGTGTGAGAGCTGGTCATGTCGTCATCGCTTTCGGTGACTTCCAGCAGCCAATCAGAGACAGGCTTGGGTCATCAACCGTTCTGATTGGCCACCTGGCGCACACAACCATAAATAGAGAGGAGGCGGGGCTTAATTACTGCTTCACTGCAACCGCACAATAACGAACTGTTTTACGACGAACTTTCGAATTTAACGAACTAACTTCGTGTCCTCCGCATGTCACGACAGAGTCGGAGTCTTCAAAAAAAAAGTCACTTCGCCATGAACTTCTCTTCCCACTAGAGACGAAAAATAACTAACCAAGTCCGCAGTCGAGTTAACGTTACGCGTTTACGCTACAAAACAAAGACTTAACTCACCTCGCTTGTGTCGATCACAAACAATGATCACTGACTTCAAAAAAATCCCTTAAAAGGACTTTCTTTTGTGACCTAACAGCACTTTTACTCGAGTCTTTTCTCCGTAAGCGATGTCACAGTTATTCGTAAACGTAACACATTCTCTGTCTGTCAAAAACTGCAGGTGAGAGATGAATATAATCGCTGGAAGAGATTTATTTAAAAACACACTGGCAAACAGATCCAATCTGATCACAGAGTCGAGGCAGAGACAGGATACGAAAGGCGGAGACAAAGGCCAAAATTCCAAATCTAAAACAGAGTCGAAAACCAGAATATCAACACAGCACTCCAAAAAGGCTTGGTAACGTGAGACACCAGGTACAGCGCATAAACTTCGTAAAGTCTGTGTGCACTGTACTGAGAGTGCTTATAAGCGCATGCTGTGATTGCACTCTAATCCGGAACAGGTGCATGATAATTAGTCTGAACGGTACTGTGCAGGTGTAGCAGTTCAAGGCGCATGGACATGACTTCATCAAAGACAAACTTCATATCCTGGAGCATGTAAAGCATGGTGAGAACGCAACAAATTTTTCTGAAGAATGCGGTATCCTGAAAAATACAATTTCAGCTTTTAACAAAAAAGGAAATGAGCTTCGAGACTTCATATGTAACTGCAGTCAACATGACGAGTGGAAAAGAAAGATGATGCGGCAAGCAAATGACGGCGAGTGACTTATTTCGTAAATATATATAAACAAATTAAGCGTAAATATAAAGTAAACACAGTTGGTCTTGTTTTACGTAAGAGTGAGTGTTTGGTGTGACGACTGGCTCGATTTCAGTATAACGAAGTCTTCTGGACATTTTCCAAGGAGTTCGTTATCGCAGGGTTGCAGTGTACATCAGATCTGAGCCTGGACATAAAGTGATGGATGCTACATGGAGAATTATCATAAATATGTTTGAGTCATTATAAATAAGTGAAATGATTGTAAATACGTCAGGATTTATCGTTATTGTACGCGTGTTGAGAATTATCCTATATACAGTTGTGGTCAGAAGTTCACATACAGTGATATGAATGTCATGGCAATATTTGGGCTTTCAGTAATTTCTCTGAACTGTTCTTTTTCTGTGGCAGAATGATTGTACAGCGTACAGCTTTAATTAAAAAAATTACTAGAATTTGGTGCACAAGTTTTAATTTCTTTGGGTTTTCTGAAATCAACACGGGGTCAAAATTATACATACAGCACACCTGATATTTGGGTAGAATGTCTCTTCGCAAGATTCACCTTGACCAAACATTTTTGTTCACCATGAACAAGCTTCTGGCAGAATTCTGGTTGGATATTTCATGACTCTTCATGGTAGAATTCGTAGAGTTCAATTAAATGTTTTTTTTCTTGGCATAGATTTGACTTATAAGCACGGTCCATATATTTTGAACAGGGTTGGAGTCGGGTCTTGTTTTAAGCTTAATGTTAGCCTGTTTTATCCTCCACAGCCAGCTCTGATGCGTGTTTGGGTTCATTGTCCTGTCGTAACTCCCAAATCCTGTTCAAGTTTCTGATAGTTTATGCTGAATAATTCTGAGGTCGTCCTCCTTCTTCATTATTCCATCCACTTTGTGTAATGAACCAGTTCCGCTGGCAGCAAAACAGCCCCAGCGCATGATGATGCTACCACCACCACCACCACCAGCTGCTACAGTGTCCCTCTGTACATGGTGGTCATTGTGGCTAAACAACTCAATCATTGTCTCATCTGACCATACAGCTTTCCTCCAGAAGGCTTTTTCTTTGTCCATGTGGTCAGCTTCAAACTTTAGTTAAGCTTGAAGGTGTTGATTTTGGAGCAGGGGGTTATTTCTTGGATAGCAGCCTCTTAGTCCATGGTGATCTGAACTGTAGACAGTGATCCATCAGCTTCCAGTTCATGGCAGGGCTGTGCCATGGTGGTTCCCAGGTTGTTCCTGACCATCCAAACCAGTTTCCTTTCAGCTGAGGGTGACAGTTTGGGTTTTCTTGAAGCAAAGTGACTACACCTCACAATAACTTGGATACAATTGTTTGAACTGATCTTGGAATTTACAGTTGTTTAGAAATGGCTCCAAGAGACATTCCAGAGTTGTGTATATCTGCGATCCTGTTTCTCAGATCTGCACTGAGCTCCTTGGACTTTCCCATTGTATTGTGTGTTGGTCAATCCAATGAGTGCTGTAAACAAACCCTTTTTATGAAGGCACAGAGAAGCTACCAGCTGTAGTCAATCATGATCACTAACAGGAAGTTAAGAGGCCTTGGCAAGATAAGAGACATTTTGGAAGTTTCAGCACCTCTGAATTAATAATCTAAGTGAGCGTATATGTAAATTTTTGACCCTGTATGTATAATTTTGACCCTGTGTTGATTTCAGAAAACTCAAAATAAATTAACACTTCTGCACCCAATTCATGTTTTTATATTAAAGCTGTGTGCTGTACAATCATTCTGCCACAGAAAAAGACCAGTTCAGAGAAATGACTGAAAGCCCAAATATTGCCATGATATTCATGTCACTGTCTGTAAACTTCTGACCACAATTGTATGTCCCGAATGATCATAAATACATTCTTGAATATTGTAAACACGTCAGGAATTATCGTAATTATATCGAGATTATCCTACAAAACCCAGCAGCCTTCACTACATTTTTCTTTCTTTGTTTTCTGAAAAGTATTTTAGTCTCGTATGTAATGTGCTGATTTCTTTACAGACTTATAAAAATTTTTCTGTAACATTTTAAATTTGTGCTGGAAAGCTAAAATATTTTCGTACGGACTCGTAATATCAAAGACTTCAGAAAAATCTATAATAAATACGGTGAGCAGTATTGTGTGTGTGTGTGTGTGTGTGTAGAGAATTATTGTAAATACATCAAGAATTATTTTGAAATATGTCAACAATGATCATAAATAAGTTGAATTATTGTAAATATGTCAAGAATTATCACAAACATGTTGAGAATTGTCGTAAATATTCGGAGAGTCATTGGAAATGCATCCACAATTATCATGAGAAATAATGTCAAGAATTATCATAAATATGTTGAGAATGATTCTAAGTCAGTAGACATTTAATGTAAAAAAAAAGAGTCTTTGTTTGCTAAATTACAGGAATCAGGATTAATTCAAATATTTTTGATTTTCTGATTTGACTTTTGAAACCCAAGCATTTTTTTTTCTCCTATGACACTTTTTTTCCTTCTCATCTTTGACCCCTAATGCCCCGCATGACCCTGGACCACGGTGAGACCCTGCAGAACCACACACACACACACACACACACACACACACACACACACTTTTCATCACTTCCTGTCTCATTTCTCATCATGTTGCTTCTTGTTTGTTTCTTCTTTACACCCCATTCTGTGTGTGTGTGTGTGTGTGTGTGTGTGTGTCCGTCCCCACTGGCGCACACACGTACAGTATGACTGAGTCATGCTCTGTGTCTCACCACATTGGTGTATCAGTGTTCCGGGGAACCTTCCAGTAAAAAGAAAAAAACTTTCTGGAAGTGCGCTGATTTAGATTTATAGCACTTCAAATGTTGTTGGGGTTTAAAACACGGTGTTCAAACTCCTTCTCACACTCCGTTAACATCGTATCGCAGGCGCAGGTTTCACACGATCTGTTTAAACATGCTATCTCCTCTTCATCACTTTTTTTAATTTCCTGTTTAAAATATCTTCAGTGTTTCATTGTATTCAGCTGTAGGATTTACACTTAAGACTTCCTGTCTCGTAAACATGTGTGTGTGTGTGTTTGGTGTTTTTCTCGTCAGCAGGATTTCAGTTTAACCTGTCAGGAGCTGCCCAAAGTAAGCGACTCCCACTTTGTTTCTGTCTCCTCACGGGTGATGTTTTGACGCTCCGCTATTCACGACTGGGAGTTGAGTTCAGGGTGTGTGTGTGGTGTATTTGGTGCTGGTGGTGGTAAATCACACTGCAGGTGCTAATTAATTTCTTCGCATTGACTCCGCCCACTATTTCACACTTTATAGCGCATTATTCTGCTCACATGAAAAAGACCCTACGGATGAACCAGCATCTCATCTTCAGCTAAATATGGTTATAGGTTTACGACAGACGCGTGTCCCACCAAGACTTCAGGCTTCGTCCATGTAGAAACGTCTCGGCTACGTTTCCGTATGCCGTCGTCACAGGGAAAGAGCGTCAACTCCAGGATTTTTTACATTTTTAAAAAACTAAGTAATGGAATATACTTCATTCGAGAGCTGCCAATAACCCGTACCCCCTTCTCTTAGCCCTGCCCCTTTACATCTACGATTAACAATTACACATGCTTATTAATCGATCGTTATTAAATATGACAAACAAACAGTGTGGAAAAAGTATTTTGAAACTGATGTGTAAATAAGTGAACAGGCTGGTGAGCAGGGCCGGGCGATATGATGATGTAATATCGATATTGTGATCAATTATGCTGCCATATGCTTTTCTGAGATGTCGCTGGTACTGTGATATAGTTTTCAATTTACTTTAAATATAACAATAACATACTTATAATCAGATGTTCAAATTTTGTACTGAATCTTTCAACTTTTAGAACGTGTTTAAAGTTTATTGTAGATGTGCTGAACCTGTACATCCTTCCCATATGTTCCAGAAATGAGAATTTTTAAAAAATTTTGCCAATGCGATTTTGCTGTAACTCTGACTCACGTTTTAAATCGGTTATTCTCTCTCTTCAGCATGCATAAGTGAACATTCTGAGCAAAGGCAAAGGTTGTTGATCAGAGGATACGAATCGTAGCAGGTTCAGTGGTTGGGCCGTTCTCAGAAAATGTGACAAGTAACGGTAAAGACGCTTTAAAATTTTTTGCGTATACTAATTTTAGTTAATCCCTGTAAATATATTTAATAGACAAAGAAGCTATTTCCTGAATTCACAAAGCAAGAGAGATCATTATGTTATAAAAAATAATACCCAGTTGTCTTTACCGTTACCCGATAGACGACAACACTGGGTAACGGTAAAGACGTCTCATGGCATTTTTGGATCACTGAGTGCATAAAAAAGATAAACAAATTATGCGTTTATTATCCCATCATAACTTTCTACTTGGCTAAAAAAACTTTTTCAACACGCAGCATCATTATCTTTATCATTTGGGGGTAACGGCAAAGACAGTTAATTTCCCTGACATCTCGAAATTTCAGGTTTACCTGAGTCCTTCCTCATGTAGAGCTGCACTGCACTCTACTGTCAAAGCCCTGAGTTACGGCATGATTTTACCACTTGGGTAACGGTAAAGACATCAAGAAAGTACACGTTCTTGCACATATATTTTAGGCTCTACACCAAAAACTGTTGAAGCAAAGATCATGATATTTTCCACAATAAAAAGTGAAGATATCGAGATAATATTTCAGAAAGAAAAGTGAAAATAAAAAAACTAAAAAACCAAAGGAATTATTTTCATTCAGATTTCACTAATCCTCATTTAGACACGTGGCGGTAATGACATTTTGGTATATTTAGGCGAAATAAAATTTTCGCAAATGCAGACAAGTTGTCTCAATCGTTTTTTTTTTTTTTTTTACTGCTCTGTTAAATTCTTTCTGAAAATAAATGTATAATAGAGGGCCAGGATTAATGGTTTTAGAGGAAAAACAAACAAACTTCGTAGCCTGGCAAGCCAGACTAAATGTGAATATTTAGTCTGGCCTCACTCGTAGACATTTTCGAAGGGTGTGGGAGGAACAACCCGCTGTCTTTCAAACTGTCTCTGTGCATATAGGCCAACGCTCTGACCAATCAGTGCAACAGTGACTGTGACATAGTCAGAGCGACAGAAAGCAGTGGGGGAGGCCTTGAAATAAATAATTTTTCAAAATGCGTATTAATTAATAAACAGGTTCTAGATATTAAGAAGTTTGGAGATAATGACCACAAGTTTGGAGTCTGTACCACATACTTAACATACACTCATTTTTTTTCAAGTGTTTTTCAAGGGTTTGCTTAAACTGTTTTTGAGAGTTTTTATTTAGTGGTGTTTGGTGAAATAATTTCCCTTAAATTTAAAATAACGGGAAAATAAGAAACAATCAAAAAGTAATGTTTCAAAGCTGTTTATTAATTCTTCGTACTGCACAAACTAGCCCCATCCTTTTGGCTACGAGCGGAGCTAGCTGGTAGATCAGACTTTTGCCATAGCCGGTCGGCAAAACAGCGAAAACGTCCTTCTTGAAAAGGAATGAGCGGAGAGCCTCTTCCTGCTCATGCTTCAACGAAAACTCCAAGTCTAATTCTTCTAAAACTGATTCCAAAGCGGAGTCAAACGCGCGCTGTTCACTAGCCATAGCCATCTTTCCTGTTGTGCTTTCTCCAGCGTCGCGCAGCTTTGTCGTCACTCCTGCAAAAGCCCGCTCAAAGAATCCAAACAAAAACCTTGCGTTGTGATTGGCGGGCACAATTTGATGCCCGGGGTGTGTTGTTGATATGGTCCGAGGCTAGACCCACTCGTAGGCAAAAATATTTTTGGCCGCTAGGCGGGTGGGTCTAGTTTACTAGGCTACAAACTTCGTGTTTAAAACTGAATTTGTCACATTTTCTGAGATTGGCCGCGGTATCGTGAATCGAAATCATATCATGTGTAAAGTTGAGGTTTACCCCACTAGTTTTAACTAAATGATCCAGAAGAGGTGCATGGATATAAAGCAGCAAAACATTTTAAATCAGTTTTTGGTTTCATTTCAAATATGAAACTTTATTTGGTTTCCCCGTGTTGTTGGAACACAGCTCCAGACAGTTTTTCTCGGGGTGGCCAGACTGAGACCGTTGTTCACACAGGGGTGGCACTAAAACTGATCTCATCTTCTTGTCATTTTTCTGTGTGGCGAGTCGCTGTGGGTCTCGTGGTGTTTCTTGGTCACTCACTCATTAATTTGGGCATCAGGCAATGACTGCCGTGGAGAATTACATCATGAAGACCTGCATAATAAACGTTTTAATTCTTACTAAGCTGATTAAAAAAAACTTAAATGGTTGTGAAAATTGTGCCTTTTTAATCGGTGATAAAGCTCACACAATCATTACAAAATTTACACTCCTCCTCTTGCGCTCTCTCTCTTATATAATATGAGAAGGTATTTATACTCGTGACCGTGGCACGTTCCGATTTTTTAGAATTCTGTCCGTGGTTCAGGAAAAGGAAACTCTGAGGCTTAGTACGGAGAGGAGACGAGGGAATCAGGACACTTTGTCCATTGACCATTTCGTCCAATAGTTAAGACGTTTCGTCCAAAACCTTTTTCAGACGCATTATCAATTATTTTATATTTCAGGTATTCCTGTGTTCGCGAATGAAAGCTCCGCTAGAGCGCCTAAAGATTTAACACGATCCAGCCGGCTTTAAAAAATTAATAACTCGGCCAATGGAGCTCACAGCGAAGCCAAATTTTACAGGCAGCTCCCCCTAAGCCCCCCCACCCCCACCCCCCGGAAAGAGCACGGTCTCGGGTCGGGAGGACCGCACCTCAGCCTGGGATTCGCGAACGAAGCCCCCGCAAAAGCGCTACTCGGCGCCTAAAGATTTAATATGATCCATACTATGGCACTCATTTGCTTTACAAAAATGTGTTTTACTTTGGTCAAATTCCATTGAGAATTCCTCCTTTTTTCAAACAAACAAATACCTGAAATATAAAATAACTGATAGTGCGTATGAAAAAGGCTTTGGACGAAATGACTTGTATTCGCACTCGATGGTCGGTAGAAACATCTTATCTTCAGAAAAGTCTGACTTTTTTGAATAATATGGGTCAAAACCACACATCTATCTTCTCTTTGTATCGAATCTTCACTCAATCGTTCAAATCATGGTAATACTGAGAAAATTCCGCATTGTTTACAGACACGCTTTCAGCGGCTGCCGTCCGAGTTGCTTTGTATCTCCACCATCATGGCGGACGCTCATGATGCAGCACATTTTGATCACGTGGTTGCAAGTCATCTATTGAGGTTTTTCACCTGACGTCACAGGGTCACGTGACGCCCCGGTGTCCGCCATTTTGAAGGTCAAGCTAGCTAATGTCAACAACATAGTAGCTAGTATGTTACTGTAGCAATATTTACGTTCAGTCATTTGGATGACTGTTAAAACCTTTCAGTCTCAAGTTTTTCCTTTACTGTATTTACTAGTTTACTGTAATTATGATCCGGCAGCTATTTACACCGGATCCAGTGTAAATAGCTGCCAGAGCGCGCTCCGGAACCTCGGCCGGAGCACTCCAGGAGCAAGTCGGAGCGTGCTGCTTAATTTGAGGGGGAGCAAGCCAGAGCGCGCTCCAGCAGCTATTTACACTGGATCCGGTGTAAATAGCTGCCGGATCATAATTACAGTAAACTAGTAAATACAGTAAAGGAAAAACTTGAGACTGAAAGGTTTTAACAGTCATCCAAATGACTGAACGTAAACATTGCTACAGTAACATACTAGCTACTGTTGTTGACATTAGCTAGTGCTAACAGCTAGCTGCTAGTACACTGCTACAACACAGACACCGACCCTAATAATACAGTTCTTGGTCATTGCCTGGTAACAGCAAATTTATAACGGGCCATGTCTCAACAGACTAAGAAGTTATTTCAGTGACATTTAATTACATTTTGTTTATCCTGAGGACCGAAAGTAAATGAAAATGTGAACAAACCTTAGCTGTAATAAGATGGTGACCACCGGCTCCAGGGACGACCCGCTGATGTAGGCATGTTACCCAGCCTGACACAAAATATTTGTAGGCATCCAAACTCTTATACGCTTTCAGATCAATACCTGTGTATGGCGATGGGTTTTTAACGACATAGGTATACAGATCATGTGGGCCGAAGTCAGGTAAAGACGAGGGCTTGGTGTACTTCCGTACGTCAGTGAACAATCCTGGTGGAAGCAGGTAAACGTCATTCTCTAATCCTGCTAACCTCAATTTTTGCAAATACCTCTCCCTCTGCTCGCCCTGTAAATGCCCTACGTCGCTGGATAGTGAAGGTGTTTTCTGCATCTTGCGCCTTTTTCTTTTATGTTTTTCGTTTGTCGCCTTCCTCGCATTCAAACTGATTCGAGCCGTGCCGTCCAAAATGGCAGCCTAACGATGCATCACATGACTTGGTCACGTGGGTGAAAAACCTCAATAGACAGCTGCTTGTTCTTCTTCTGTAATTGTGTTGTTGGTGGTTGATATTCAAGTTGTGTATTACCGCCACCTACTGTTTGGGTGGAGAACTACTGGTTTGAGAGTGCGCTGTTGAATTGCGTCCGTATGAGAACGAATGCATGCAAACATAGTTCCGCAAAAACGTTGCCGACAAAGCAGTGTTGGGGGTGGCCAGAGATTAATTTAGGCTGGCTACCACTTGGTTCCGCCAGGTCAGGTTGTGCAGTCATGACATGATTGCAGATTATTATTTTAAATAAACTTTACGGTGTAAAGAAAGTGAGCTTTTGAAATTTCTGTGGATTTTGATGGAGTCAGTTGGGATTGAAACTCTTTTCCAGATGTTAGTGACTGAGGTCTTGATACGACGTGACCTTTAGATGTTTTATATTAAAATCCCAATGAAGTCCATTTCGATTTGAAGTTCTAACACCACAACATGCGGAAATGTTAAAGCAGGGGGGCGAAGACTTATGCACGGTACTGTGGTTCTCGATGGAGGCTTAGTCTTAACTTTAACATCTCCTCAGAAGACGAATCCCATTCCAGACGAGTCCCGATCTCGGCAGCCTGTCTCGAATTGGAGCGCAGGGGTGATATCGTGGTCAGCCGGGAGAACGTTGCTGTTGATGTTGGATATTGTGATGTATTGTGATGACTGATAATCAGCATGTGTTTTATTCTAACCACACTGGAAAAGCAGGAGACCACTCTCGACTTGAGCTCGTTTTTCTTCTTGGAACGAAACCAACAGTTGTGGAAAAATTCCCTGAACCATCTTCTCTCACATTCTTTACACAGTTTCTCACTAACCGAGCAGCACCTTAGCTGGGGTGGGGATTTTTAAGTTTTGTTTATGTTTTCTTTTTTTCCCCCTCTCCTCCTCCTTTCGGGTTGTGTTCTGTCTCGTTTTTGGAGCTGAAATCTTTTTGCATGAGCAGCAGTGGAACTTGTCGGGGCAGGGAACCTTCGCAGAATGACAAACGCTTTTTCTTCGGAATCGCATTCTTGTGGTGGCTTTAGGACGGGAAAATGAAAACAAAAACACATTCTTCTACTCCGAGGTGGAACCTTTCAGCCTGGGAGGGGTTTTAGCTCACACTGTGAAGTTTTTTTATTTATTTTATATTATTATACATTTGTGAGCAACAACAATAACAGTATTTATTTATTTATTTATTAAAGTAATCATATGCATGTTTTCTTGTAAAATGAGTGTATCTTTTTTTTTTCTACATAGGAACTTAAATTCTAAATTACGGAGCTGATTTTAGAATCTTATGGTTTTTTTATCCATCATTTCAGAAAGTTATAAGGAGTAAACTTTTGACATTTTGTGCAAGTTTGTCGAGTGAAACGCTTCAGAGAGTCAAGAAAGGCAGGACTTGGCTTATTTCCAATTTACCAATCGCAAACGTGACATCATCCTTATTGTTTGAATAAATACATTTATAAATTCTGGTACAAAACTTGGACAGAATAAACGATGCCTCTGACCTGGAGAAATGATCAACTTAAACATCGTGAGCTCTGTAGCAGAGCCTGAGGCATCACTTGAACTGGATATAGAGCTCCAAGTCGGCTAAACTGACTGTCTTCTGAGGCCTCTTTCTCAGGCACTGTAGATCACAGCAGGGCGGGGCAGGTGTCATTTGAAAGCCACTGAAGAGCTCGTTATAACCGGAATAATGTGGCTCTCCAACCACATAACGATATCAGTGATCCGGAGCTAACACGTCCAGTGCTTGTTCTGTACAATTTAACTGCATGATTTGTGCAGATTAGAGCCTCTACTGTTCAAATAGGGCAAATGTTTGAATGCTGACTTCCATGATGTGATTCGCACTTTTCAGTGACGCACATCGTTACATTTTTTTTTTGCATTGCAGTGCTTCGTTACAGCACTAAACTTTAGCTTCTTACACGAATGCGGAATGATGATTCCAAATAGGAATACAGGCGCTGAGGGAGAACGGTGCACGTCAGACTCCAGTTATCTCCAATCTCCAGGTTTACTAAAGCTGCCATTCTTCAGGGGCTGTTTTTACACAGCAGGATCACTCGGTTAGCTCGTTAATCCTGAGTGACTCGCGGGTAGGAGCAGATTCAATACGCACAACCTGGTCAAAGCTAGAAAACTAGCTTAAAACGTCAACGAGTGACTACAGCGTCTGGGCTAATACATTGCTAATACAGTGGTATGAAGATGCACGTGTCATATCAGCCAATCAGAAACGAGTATTTTCAGTGGCATAAATATTCAAAGACAGGGTGTTTGCCATGTTACCATGGCGAAGCTGATCGTTTTCTGCGAACATCATGTCCCGAAGTGTTTTATTGCTCTGTCACTGCAGCAATTTTTAGTTGAGTGCTAATTGTACTTTTTATCCATTTATGGTTACACTTGATATCTGTGAAACGAGTTCGTTCCTGTTCTCATGGATGTAATAGGCTCTCTTCATATACGCCAAATACACAGGCGTTTATAGGAAACATCATCATATAAATGATTTTTCAATCTGTTTATGCGGCGCGTCCGTTGTACACGCCCCTGCGAACGAGCTGTTACTATAGAAACGATAGCGTCTTAGAACGACTGATTTACAGCTGCACGAGCTGCTTTAGGAAATCTGGAGTGTTCCTCTCTCTCTCTCTCTCTCTCTCTCTCTCTCTCTCTCTCTCTCTCTCTCTTCAGGTGTGCATGGCTTCCCTGAACATGTGTGGATGTGATCAAAAATTTCCCAATCTCATCAGACTGTTGAAGAACATCTGTACTGTCTTCTACACATGTTATGTTCTCGTATGCGTGTGTGACGTTCCTGTGCTTCCTCTCTGTCAGGTAAACGTAAAGTACTGAAGTTAGATTTTGCCAATCCGTCAATCAAATCAGCCACCAGATTCAACCTCAGCACTGCGGGACCGCCCTTCCAGAACCCTCACATGTGAGTACACCATGTTCTCCACACCCTGCTCGTCCTGGATTCCCAAATACAGTCTTACACACTTAAATGTTGGCATTCTAGAGCCCTCAAGTGACTAAAGCTATTCTAGAGCCTTAGAGTGGTTATAAGTTTAAGTACTTTAAACTTATAACCACTCTAGAACCCAGCAATTTGATGTGAATATACCACTTTTAGAATCCATATCTGTACATACAGCCATTCTAGAACTCGGTACTGTGTCTATAAATAAGGTTAAGCAATGTGAATTAAGCCACTCTAGAACACACGTCTCCGAATACGTCTGTTATGAGTGTAGCTGTTGTGGAACCCTGTTATCTAATCTGAATACAGCTTCTTTTTTTTTTCAAAACAACATAGAGCCATTCTAGAACCCGATAATGTGACATAAATGCATCCATTCTTGTAACTCCTTTATGCAACGCCAGTAAAACTGGTCTAGGACCCACTTCCATGGATGCAGCCATTGGAATATGAGCAGGTTGTCAAATGGCTGTGTTCACCAAAGTGAGAATAGAGATCTTGCAGTCACGTGACCGGAAAGTACACAACCCCCATCTTGTTGGTCAAAAACACCGCTGAATACTGCTGCACTCGTGTACAGAATGGATCAATTTCAACCGACGGACTACACGGCTCATTTTTCTAATGAATAGATAACTAGATATGTCTAAAATAAACGATCTACAGATTTGTGACCCTTATGGCTTACCGGACGGAGTTTTCACGACCGGATTTTGAACTGCCAGCGGAATACCCAGACGTGTATGATTACCTCATCAACTTTCCCTCGCTGTTCAGTGGTGAAGCACTGCGTGCCTATAAATCTCTGGACAGTTATCTTTACAGAAATTCAGGATTTGTCAGCGACTCAGATGTGGCATCTTGTAAACAAGAAAATAATCCTCATTGGATGGGTAAGTCACTTAAGTATTGAGTATAGCACTGACCAGCCGATTATAGAATAGAATAAGGTAATTCCAAATCGTCCGTCTTGTTTACATGGATCTGGCGTTGGAGAGGTAGAGACTTAGCAGTGGAGGTTTGAGTAGCTGTTTTCTGAGCTTAGTCAACAGGCCGGCTCTGCCTGTAGCCTCGCTTTTGCTTCGGCTCCCGGCGCCGCCTCCTTCGCTTTGCTTCCGATAACAATCCACGGAGACCCCGCTGGTCTCGCCATCTCGTCCGGAATGTTTTTTTTTTTTTTTCTCGTCCGGAATGTTGTGCATGCGATGGAAATCACTACAAACCGTCATTTTCTGCTGGAAACCAATGTCCAGTAAGTCCATACGGTTGTAGTGGATATTGAAGTCCGGTACAGACGAACAACACGCAAAAATACACACAAAAAACATAAAAAATGTGCACAGGTAGGGAGAGCTTGTTGCCGCAGCCGTTGTAGTAGAATTGTATATAGTAGGGTTTTCCAGAAGAAAAGGTAGAAGTAAAAGCAGAAGTAGAAGGCGGAATATGGTGTTTGACCGACACGATGGCGTCCGTCACAATCTGGATCGGCTGTGACGTCACATGCAAGTGCTCCATAGACATTCTAGAACCCAGATAAACATAAATTCAGCCGAGCGTGGTCACAGTTGTTGTTGTAGAACCTGGTTGTGTGATGTTCCTCTCGCAGAGCCACTCTAGGGGCAACACTTGTAAACACAGCCATTTGGATACAGTATATCCGCAACAGAACCCAGTTATCGGGTGTGAATCCAGCTGTTTAGGTCCCCGCTTGTGTTAATACAGGCGAGTTAGAGTGTCTTTCAGTGAAAAGCATGATGCTATTCAAGACCCCACTTGCATTCAGACAGACTTGTTGTTCTAAGTCTCGTTAATACAGCTCTTTGGGAGCCCAGATATTTAATGTGAATTTAGTGTGGGGCGCTGTGTGAGATGGCTGCTTCTCCAGTAGCTCTGTAGTTTTTAGCTCTTTTAACCTCTTTTTTTTCCACCTTTTTACTTTCTGCTCTTCTTACAAAGACATATTGTGTTTTTCTTCGTATCCCATGGATATTTTTAACTTTAACACGCAACCAGGAGCCAGTTTTCTCACTTATTCGAGAGAGGAGCTGCTGGCCCTGAAAACAATGGGACGAGCCGGGATACGACACCCCATCCCGGCGGAGCTGAGGAAGAAACCCAGGGGCTGCAAAGCTGGGGCTAAGCTAAAGGCTAGGCTAGTGGACAAGCGGCAGTGCTACAAACCATCCATTCCCTCCGTTATCATGGGGAATGTGAACTCGCTGCCGAATAAGGTCGACGAGCTATCCGCACTGAACAACCAGCGGATTTACCGTGAGAGCAGCTTGTTTATTTTTACAGAGACATGGCTAACACGCCTTGTACAGGATGCTAACGTGGACCTGTGGGGATTCACTGCTGTGAGAGCCGACAGAGACACTAAAGCATGCTGGAAAAGCAAAGGTGGGGGACTCATCATTTATGTTAACAACCGCTGGTGTAACCCGGGACATATCTCTGTAAAGATAGTCTTATGTTGCCCGGACTTGGAGCTGCTAGCAGTTAGCCTGCGGCCATATTATCTGCTGAGGGAGTTCAGTCATGTGATCACCATCTGTGTTTACATCCCTCCGAGGGCAGCTGCTGCATGTGAGAGGATTCACTCTGTCACAGCAAGGCTGCAGACACAGCACCCTGAGGCATTTATGATCATTTCTGGGGACTTTAATCACGCTACTTTGGACTCTACTTTGGCTGCTTTTTACCAGGTTGTGGATTGTCCAACAAGGAACAACAGGACAATTGACTTGCTGTATGCTAATGTGAGGGATGCATACAGAGTCACACCCCTACCCCCACTAGGGAAGTCTGACCACAATGTGGTTCGTCTACAGCCGAAGTACACCCCCCCCCCGGTTCAAAGGCAGCCTGCAACAACTAGCTCCATCAGGAGGTGGTCCCCTGAAATGGAAGATGCCCTCAGGGACTGCTATGACATCACGGACTGGGATGTGCCGCTTAGCCCACACTGTGAGGACATAGAGGGGCTGACACACTGACAGATTACCTCAACTTCTGTGCAGATGTGGTCTCCCCCGCTAAGACTGTACGATGTTACCCTAATAACAAGCCATGGGTAACACAGGAAGTCAAAGCTGTCCTCAACAGGAAGAAGGCCGCCTTCAGGAGCAGGGATAGGGAGGTGATGAAAGCAGCACAGCAGGAGGTGAAATGCTGTGTGAGGGAAGCTAAGGACAGCTACAGGAGAAAGGTGGAGTGGAAGCTGAAGGAGAACAGCATGAGGGAGGTCTGGGAAGGTGTGAAACCATCACAGGCCACAATACAAAGACCAGAGTCGTTGAGGGGACTGTGGAGAGGGCGAATGAGTTGAATGACTTCTTCAACCGTTTCAACCAGCCCATGTCCCCCCCACCCTCCCCCTCACTGCAGCCATCTCTCCTTCTTCCCTCAACACACCTCCCCCCAGTCATCGCAGCCACCCCCTCCTCCCCCACCTCAACACAGACTCCTCCATGCATTACTGCAGACCAGGTCAGAGGTCAACTGAGGAAGCTTCACCCCGGGAAAGCAGCAGGCCCAGACAAGGTGTGTCCCCGACTACTGAAGACCTGTGCTGCTGAACTGGGTGAACCACTCCAATGCATTTTCAACCTCAGCCTGCAGCTGGGGAGAGTGCCCACCCTCTGGAAGACATCATGCATTGTTCCAGTTCCCAAGAAGAACCGGCCCAGCGAGCTGAACGACTTCCGACCGGTGGCACTCACTTCACATCTGATGAAGACGTTGGAGCGGCTCTTCCTCAGCCTCCTCAGACCCCAGGTGCAACATGCCCAGGACTGTCTGCGGTTTGCGTACCGGGCAGGTGTTGGTGTGGAAGACGCCATCCTCTACCTGCTTCACCGAGCCCACTCGCATCTGGATAAGGGAAATGGCGTAGTGAGGATCCTCTTCTTGGACTTCTCCAGTGCCTTCAACACCATCCAGCCCTTATGCTTCAGGACAAACTGAACAGGATGCTAGTGGACCCCTGCCTGGTCACCTGGATCTCCAGCTACCTCACTGACAGGCTGCAGTACGTCAGGCTGAAGGACATCACGTCTGACACTGTGATTAGCAGCACCAGAGCACCCCAGGGCATGGTGCTGGCCCCTCTTCTCTTCACCCTGTACACTGTGGACGTCTGCTACAACTCGGAGCTGTGTCACATTCAGAAGTTTGCTGATGACCCAGCCATCGTGGGGTGTATCAGGGACGACGGAGAGGAGGAGTATAGGAGCCTGATGAGGGACTTTGCCGTTTGGTGCAACAGGAACCATCTGCAGCTCAACACCTTGAAGACCAAGGAGCTGGTCATTGACTTTGGGAGGTCCAGACCAAGGTCACGACCAGTTCTGATCGAGGGAGTCGAGGTGGAGGCTGTGGATTCCTACAAGTACCTCGGGCTGTGGCTGGACAGCAAGCCGGACTGGACTTGCAACACCAACCACTTGTACAGGAAGGGACAGAGCAGGCTGTACTTCCTTAGGAGGCTGTGGTCCTTTAACATCTGCAGGAAACTCCTTTGGATGTTCTATCAGTCCGTGGTAGCCAGTGTCCTGTTTTACACCGTGGTGTGCTGGGGGGGCAGCACATCCAAGAAGGACACATCCAG
The DNA here is from genome assembly GCF_027579695.1 of Neoarius graeffei. Classification (NCBI taxonomy): domain Eukaryota; kingdom Metazoa; phylum Chordata; class Actinopteri; order Siluriformes; family Ariidae; genus Neoarius; species Neoarius graeffei. Next base: position 7,809,358 of record NC_083590.1, read on the forward strand.
GCTGGACAAACTGATCATGTGGGCCGGCTCTGTGGTTGGCATGAAGCTGGACTCTCTGGTGGCAGTGGTAGAGAAGAGGTCTATGGACAAACTATTGAACATCATGGACGATGCCAGTCACCCTCTGCACACTGTCATCAGCAACCAGAGGAGCCTGTTCAGTGACAGAATGCTCCTTCCCAAGTGCAGGACAAACAGACTTAAAAACTTTGTCCCTCACGCCATCAGACTGTACAACTCCTCTCTGGGGGGGACGAGGGGTAACAGGAGGACAGAGGACGGGAAAGAGAAGTAGCCTAGCCTGACAATAAGCAATACTGGATTATGTGCAATATAATGTGCAATACCTCTTCTGTTGGACTTTTTTTCCTTCCTCTTCCCCATATCTTATTCTTATTCTTTTTTATATTTGTACATGTAAATACCTAATTTAATTTAATTTATCTAGAAGTTTTCTCTATTTTCTATTCTCTATTTATCCTGTAATGATGCTACTGGAATTTTAATTTCCCTGAGGGAACCCTCCCAAAAGGATCAATAAAGTTCTATCTAATCTAATCTAATCTAATCATTGTTCATGGTGTGTGTGTGTGTGTGTGTGTGTGTGTGTGTGTGTGTGTGTGTGTGTAGAGAACGTTTGCGCACACACAGTATTGAATCATCAGGAAAGTTAAAGATTTCTCCAGAGCAGCACTGTGACTTCACTGCGGAGGACCTGAAGGACCTGGGGGAGATTGGCCGAGGAGCATACGGCTCCGTCAACAAGATGGCGTACAAACCTAGCGGACAGATCATGGCTGTAAAGGTAACAGGCCACACCCCTCACTGAGACTGATGGGTACAGAGGCCACGCCTCCTTCACTGAGACTGATAGATACAGAGGACACGCCTCCTTTACTGAGACTGATAGATACAGAGGACACGCCTCCTTTACTGAGACTGATAGATACAGAGGCCACGCCTCCTTCACTGTAGCTGATAGGTACAGAGGCCATGCCTCCTTCACTGAGACTGATAGATACCGAGGTCACGCGTCCTTCACTGAGACTGATACAGAGGCCACGCCTCCTTCACTGAGACTGATAGATACAGAGGCCACGCCCCTTACTGAGACTGATAGATACAGAGGCCATGCCCCTCACTGAGACTGATACAGAGGCCATGCCTCCTTCACTGTAGCTGATAGATACAGAGGCCACGCCCCTCACTGAGACTGGTGGATACAGAGGCCACGCCCCTCACTGAGACTGGTGGATACAGAGGCCATGCCCCTCACTGAGACTGGTGGATACAGAGGCCATGCCCCTCACTGAGACTGATAGATACAGAGGCCACGCCTCCTTCACTGTAGCGGATAGATACAGAGGCCACGCCTCCTTCACTGAGACTGATGGATACAGAGGCCACGCCTCCTTCACTGTAGCTGATAGATACAGAGGCCACGCCTCCTTCACTGAGACTGATAGATACAGAGGCCACGCCTCCTTCACTGTAGCTGATAGATACAGAGGCCACACGTCCTTTACTGTAACTGATAGGTACAGAGGCCACGCCTCTTTCACTGAGACTGATAGATACAGAGGCCACGCCTCCTTCACTGAGACTGATAGATACAGAGGCCACACCTCCTTCACTGAGACTGATAGATACAGAGGCCACGCCTCCTTCACTGTAGCTGATAGGTACAGAGGCCACGCCTCCTTCACTGAGACTGATAGATACAGAGGCCACACCTCCTTCACTGAGACTGACAGATACAGAGGCCACGCCTCCTTCACTGAGACTGATAGATACAGAGGCCACGCCCCTTACTGAGACTGATAGATACAGAGGCCATGCCCCTCACTGAGACTCATAGAGGTCACGCCCCTCACTGAGACTGATACAGAGGCCATGCCTCCTTCACTGTAGCTGATAGATACAGAGGCCACGCCCCTCACTGAGACTGGTGGATACAGAGGCCACGCCCCTCACTGAGACTGGTGGATACAGAGGCCATGCCCCTCACTGAGACTGGTGGATACAGAGGCCATGCCCCTCACTGAGACTGATAGATACAGAGGCCACGCCTCCTTCACTGTAGCGGATAGATACAGAGGCCACGCCTCCTTCACTGAGACTGATAGATACAGAGGCCACGCCTCCTTCACTGTAGCTGATAGATACAGAGGCCACACGTCCTTTACTGTAACTGATAGGTACAGAGGCCACGCCTCTTTCACTGAGACTGATAGATACAGAGGCCACGCCTCCTTCACTGAGACTGATAGATACAGAGGCCACACCTCCTTCACTGAGACTGATAGATACAGAGGCCACGCCTCCTTCACTGTAGCTGATAGGTACAGAGGCCACGCCTCCTTCACTGAGACTGATAGATACAGAGGCCACACCTCCTTCACTGAGACTGACAGATACAGAGGCCACGCCTCCTTCACTGAGACTGATAGATACAGAGGCCACGCCCCTTACTGAGACTGATACAGAGGCCATGCCTCCTTCACTGTAGCTGATAGATACAGAGGCCACGCCCCTCACTGAGACTGGTGGATACAGAGGCCACGCCCCTCACTGAGACTGGTGGATACAGAGGCCATGCCCCTCACTGAGACTGGTGGATACAGAGGCCATGCCCCTCACTGAGACTGATACAGAGGCCACGCCTCCTTCACTGAGACTGATAGATACAGAGGCCACGCCCCTTACTGAGACTGATAGATACAGAGGCCATGCCCCTCACTGAGACTCATAGAGGCCACGCCCCTCACTGAGACTGATACAGAGGCCATGCCTCCTTCACTGTAGCTGATAGATACAGAGGCCACGCCCCTCACTGAGACTGGTGGATACAGAGGCCACGCCCCTCACTGAGACTGGTGGATACAGAGGCCATGCCCCTCACTGAGACTGGTGGATACAGAGGCCATGCCCCTCACTGAGACTGATAGATACAGAGGCCACGCCTCCTTCACTGTAGCGGATAGATACAGAGGCCACACCTCCTTCACTGAGACTGATAGATACAGAGGCCACGCCTCCTTCACTGAGACTGATAGATACAGAGGCCACACCTCCTTCACTGAGACTGACAGATACAGAGGCCACGCGTCCTTCACTGAGACTGATAGATACAGAGGCCACGCGTCCTTCACTGAGACTGATGGGTACAGAGGCCACGCCTCCTTCACTGAGACTGATAGATACAGAGGACACGCCTCCTTCACTGAGACTGATAGATACAGAGGACACGCCTCCTTTACTGAGACTGATAGATACCGAGGTCACGCGTCCTTCACTGAGACTGATACAGAGGCCACGCCTCCTTCACTGTAGCTGATAGATACAGAGGCCACACGTCCTTTACTGTAACTGATAGATACAGAGGCCACGCCTCCTTCACTGTAGCGGATAGATACAGAGGCCACGCCTCCTTCACTGAGACTGATAGATACAGAGGCCACGCCTCCTTCACTGAGACTGATAGATACAGAGGCCACGCCTCCTTCACTGTAGCTGATAGATACAGAGGCCACACATCCTTTACTGTAACTGATAGGTACAGAGGCCACGCCTCTTTCACTGAGACTGATAGATACAGAGGCCACGCCTCCTTCACTGAGACTGATAGATACAGAGGCCACACCTCCTTCACTGAGACTGATAGATACAGAGGCCACGCCTCCTTCACTGAGACTGATAGATACAGAGGCCACACCTCCTTCACTGAGACTGACAGATACAGAGGCCACGCGTCCTTCACTGAGACTGATAGATACAGAGGCCACGCGTCCTTCACTGAGACTGATGGGTACAGAGGCCACGCCTCCTTCACTGAGACTGATAGATACAGAGGACACGCCTCCTTTACTGAGACTGATAGATACAGAGGCCACGCCTCCTTCACTGTAGCTGATAGGTACAGAGGCCACACCTCCTTCACTGAGACTGATAGATACAGAGGCCACGCCTCCTTCACTGAGACTGATAGATACAGAGGCCACACCTCCTTCACTGAGACTGATAGATACCAAGGTCACGCGTCCTTCACTGAGACTGATAGATACAGAGGCCACGCCTCCTTCACTGAGACTGATAGATACAGAGGCCACACCTCCTTCACTCAGACTGATAGATACAGAGGCCACGCCTCCTTCACTGTAACTGATACAGAGGCCATGTGTCCTTCACTGTAGCTGATAGATACAGAGGCCACGCCTCCTTCACTGAGACTGATAGATACAGAGGCCACGCCTCCTTCACTGAGACTGATAGATACAGAGGCCACGCCTCCTTCAATGTAGCTGATAGATAGAGGCCACGCCTCCTTCACTGAGACTGATAGATACAGAGGACACGCCTCCTTTACTGAGACTGATAAATAGAGGCCACGCCTCCTTCACTGAGACTGATAGATACAGAGGCCACGCCTCCTTCACTGTGACTGATAGATACAGAGGCCACGCCTCCTTCACTGAGACTGATAGATACAGAGGCCACACCTCCTTCACTCAGACTGATAGATACAGAGGCCACGCCTCCTTCACTGTAACTGATACAGAGGCCATGTGTCCTTCACTGTAGCTGATAGATACAGAGGCCACGCCTCCTTCACTGAGACTGATAGATACAGAGGCCACGCCTCCTTCACTGAGACTGATAGATACAGAGGCCACGCCTCCTTCACTGTAGCTGATAGATACAGAGGCCACGCCTCCTTCAATGTAGCTGATAGATAGAGGCCACGCCTCCTTCACTGAGACTGATAGATACAGAGGACACGCCTCCTTTACTGAGACTGATAAATAGAGGCCACGCCTCCTTCACTGAGACTGATAGATACAGAGGCCACGCCTCCTTCACTGTGACTGATAGATACAGAGGCCACGCCTCCTTCACTGTGACTGATAGATACAGAGGCCACGCCTCCTTCACTGTGACTGATAGATACAGAGGCCACGCCTCCTTCACTGAGACTGATAGATACAAAGGCCACGCCTCCTTCACTGTTGCTGACAGAGGCCACACCTCCTTCAGTGAGACTGACAGCTATGCAAGCCACGCCTCCTTCATTGAGACTGATGGAAGCGTAGGCCACGCCTCTCCCACCATTTTCAGCATTAGCATTTAGTATATCATGTTAGGTGTTACAGACACTATCTAAAAGTGTGTGTGTGTGACAGAGGATCAGGTCGACGGTGGATGAGAAGGAGCAGAAGCAGTTGCTGATGGATCTGGACGTGGTGATGAGGAGCAGTGACTGTCCCTACA
>NC_083590.1:8202125-8272125 GCF_027579695.1 Neoarius graeffei
AAAATTGGGTGTTTTTACAAAGAAAGTTTGCCTATATGATGTCATGTGTTATGTTTGGGATGAAACCGAGTGGAAAGTACATTCTGGGATCTGCTAATTTGGTTCCGATCTCAAAGAATGACATGAAACACAGGAAGAATGCTAAATAAAACTGACAGGGTGTCGAGAAAATGTATGATATGACTGCGAAATAAAAAAGTATCTGTGAATGAACAGCTTTTCAGTTTCATCATCATCATCATCATGTTCCCCTAGTGGAGTATCGCTCTCCTCAGGTTGCTCCTGTCAGAACTCGGCCCAACAGTTGCTGGAAGTCTGTCTTATCCATCATTATTCTTCTAATTTGTTGTGCATCTAATCCCAGAAGATTCTCAAACTTTGTCCATCTAGAAGACCGCGTGTCAAATAGAAGTTGTTTCTGGAGTTCACTATTGTCCATTCGGGAAATGTGTGCCAGGTTCTTTAGTTGTTGTTCAAAACAGAATAGCTTTATGGGCTGAGGCTTAGTTTCCTCTTGATATCAGAGGGATATCAGATCACTGGGCTGCATTTTTAGCTCCAGATACGATTGAGTTTACGCAAGAAATGTGGTTTTGAAAAAATCCAGTTATTTGGGAAATTATTTGTATCCGGCATTTTTACTCCTGAATTCATGTAAATTTCTGTTCACTAATGTGAACCTCAACAGATTGGCTTCAAGTTGTGCGTTTATCGATGAGTTGCTGTGACTTCATATACGAGTTACACTGATTTATTTTAATTACACACCAATTTAATGAACATATTTATTTTAAATTTAGTCATTTCATATTAATGAAAGAAAGTGATTCCAAAAACAAAGCTATAAATGAAGATGAGTAAGACTAGTCTTTCAATTTGAGCAAAAGCAATGGACCCTGTAGCGCATGCCTCATTTAGGAGACGCTCTTTCATGATGTTGTCATCATTTTTGCTGTTTTCAGCTCTCTGTGAGTTTTGCCTCTTGTGGAGCTTTTATGCGGTCATTAAATGTACATCAGCTGTGCTGTGAACTTAATTTATGGAGATGAAATTCTGAATTCGTTGATTAATGGTTCATTGGTCTGGTTTGTTCACAAAAACATTTCCACACTGCTTTACTAAACAATGAATAAATGAAGCCCATTGTGACCAAATCCTCATCTTGGTAAACCTAATTATTAAAACTTATTATAGAGTAAATGTGTTCAACTGGCCTTCCATAACTGGAGTAACTGCTGTTTTTGTATTAATTCACACCAGGACTTCTTGTTCCTGGATTGACTTTCAGGCTGCATGTATTCATTAAGACAAACATGCAAAACCAGTCAAGATGTGCAGTTTAGCTCATACAAAAGACACAATCTTACGTAGCCCTTGGTAATAAATCATGGTTCAAGTTTGGACGTGTTTTTACACACTGAAAAAATCAGGGCATTACTGGACTGAAAAATGGTTAGACATGAAAAGATTGAGGTTCTGGGACTCCGGAAGTAGGTGTGTCCAATCAGCAGGAAGTGCGAGAGCTTATAAGAACACCAAATACGGAAAGTGGACACTGAAAGGAGGATCCAGTTATGGGAACCTACAGTGGTGCTTGAAAGTTTGTGAACCCTTTAGAATTTTCTATATTTCTGCATAAATATGACCTAAAACATCATCAGGTTTTCACACAAGTCCTAAAAGTAGATAAAGAGAACCCAGTTAAACAAATGAGACAAAAATATTATACTTGGTCATTTATTTATTGAGGAAAATGATCCAATATTACATATCTGTGAGTGGCAAAAGTATGTGAACCTCTAGGATTAGCAGTTAATTTGAAGGTGAAATTAGAGTCAGGTGTTTTCAATCAATGGGATGACAATCAGGTGTGAGTGGGCACCCTGTTTTATTTAAAGAACAAGGATCTATCAAAATCTGATCTTCACAACACATGTTTGTGGAAGTGTATCATGGCACGAACAAAGGAGATTTCTGAGGACCTCAGAAAAAGTGTTGTTGATGCTCATCAAGCTGGAAAAGGTTACAAAGCCATCTCTAAAGAGTTTGGACTCCACCAATCCACAGTCAGACAGATTGTGTACAAATGGAGGAAAATTAAGACCATTGTTACCCTCCCCAGGAGTGGTCGACCAACAAAGATCACTCCAAGAGCAAGTCATGTAATAGTCGGCGAGGTCACAAAGCACCCCAGGGTAACTTCTAAGCAACTGAAGGCCTCTCTCACATTGGCTAATGTTAATGTTCATGAGTCCATTATCAGGAGAACACTGAACAACAATGGTGTGCATGAGAGGGTTGCAAGAAGAAAGCCACTGCTCTCCAAAAAGAACATTGCTGCTCGTCTGCAGTTTGCTAAAGATCACGTGGACAAGCCAGAAGGTTATTGGAAAAATGTTTTGTGGATGGATGAGACCAAAATAGAACTTTTTGGTTGAAATGAGAAGCGTTATGTTTGGAGAAAGGAAAACACTTCATTCCAGCATAAGAACCTTATCCCATCTGTGAAACATGGTGGTGGTAGTATCATGGTTTGGGCCTGTTTTGCTGCATCTGGGCCAGGACGGCTTGCCATCATTGATGGAACAATGAATTCTGAATTATACCAGCGAATTCTAAAGGAAAATGTCAGGACATCTGTCCATGAACTGAATCTCAAGAGAAGGTGGGTCATGCAGCAAGACAACAACCCTGAGCACACAAGTCGTTCTACCAAAGAATGGTTAAAGAAGAATAAAGTGAATGTTTTGGAATGGCCAAGTCAAAGTCCTGACCTTAATCCAATGGAAATGTTGTGGAAGGACCTGAAGCGAGCAGTTCATGTGAGGAAACTCACCAACATCCCAGAGTTGAAGCTGTTCTGTACGGAGGAATGGGCTAAAATTCCTCCAAGCCGGTGTGCAGGACTGATCAACAGTTACCGCAAATGTTTAGTTGCAGTTATTGCTGCACAAGGGGGTCACACCAGATACTGAAAGCAAAGGTTCACATACTTTTGCCACTCACAGATATGTAATATTGGATCATTTTCCTCAATAAATAAATGACCAAGTATAATATTTTTGTCTCATTTGTTTAACTGGGTTCTCTTTATCTACTTTTAGGACTTGTGTGAAAACCTAGTGATGTTTTAGGTCATATTCATGCAGAAATATAGAAAATTCTAAAGGGTTCACAAACTTTCAAGCACCACTGTACATGGGACAGAGCCAGGAGGGAATGCAGCACTGAAAGTGATGCTAGTCCGAACTGGATGTTAAAAAAAATTGGAGAAAAGAAAATAAAAAAACAAGAAAAATGAGCAGCCAAACAAAATAGAAAAAAACAAACAAACAACGCAATTATACAGCATTTAACTCGATGCTGTTGGTGGTGTATTATAGCATCGTTGCCATCGATATCTATTGATAAAATAAATACACACACTATACACATTACTGATAATAGAACCTGACCTCTCGGTAGGAAATCTAATGTGTGAGAGCAATTTTGTTCAATTTTATACAGTTAATCTATCTAACTCCGCCCCCAACCTGAGTGAACATGTTCAGAACTTTTTTTTTTTGTACAAGTTGTATGAATTCTTGTAAATTGGTTGTGGCTATGAAAGAATTCTTATTCATTAACTAAGGCCAATACACACACACACACACACACACACACCTCCAAATCTGCTCATGTTTATGAAGACATCCAAGAATCAAAAGGATTTGACTTGAATGATTATGAATGAAATATATTTTTCAAAAAACAAATCTGAACAATGAAAGAGAGAATTTTAGACCAAACCCGTGCAGGAGTGTGTCATGATGTGCCCCGTGATTCTCTGTCAAATATTTTTGATTGTCTGTAAAGGTTGTTTTTCGAATTGCAAAAAGGTGATCAATGTTGTGTGATATGTGGAGTGTTCTGATCTGATCTGAGCTTTCTGTTCAGTTCTGTATCATCATCATCATCATCATCATCAGTCCTACACGAAGTCCTGTCACTGCTGTTTCTGATAAGGATCAATAAAAAACAGCCAAATAAAAGTAACACGGGTCTGATTTTTCCCACCCATCCCCCACCCCTTTCCCCCCTTTTATTCTCAGCAGAGACAGTTACGATATGTGAAGGTTGACTTTATTACAACAAATAAGCAAATCTAAAAGAATCATCCCTTTCAGAGGACAAAACAAGAATTAAAAAAACATCAGATAAAAAGTCAAGAGCAGGAAAGGCTTTGAATGGTCACAAACGTGGAGACTTCGCAGTGAGTGTGTGTGCTTCCAGGTTATTTATAGGAGTGTGTGATTGAGTCCAGGCGTGTAATCAGTAATCAGGTGAGTGTGAACGTGATAGTGACTGTGTGTGATGGGAAAAATCCATCATGTTGTGGATGTGGTGGATTCTGGGATTTCAGGCAGACTCCAGTGCGACAACAAACCCTGTTTAGAAGTCATGATTTCACTCTCACTTTCCAACACCAAAAAAAAAAAAAGGTTTTAGACTTTAATTAAAGGTAGACTGCCTTTCAGATTTTTCAAGTGTAGGTCGTAAAAAGAATTTTTCCCGACACCCAATTATTTTTGTTTAGTGACTGAAAGCTACTGAATTTGAATCACAAACTTCCAATTTTATTAGTTTTTTTCCTATAGAACAATTAATGAATTTATCTCCACATGGCTGTAAATTCGCCGCTATTTTTTCCTGCTTCACCATGACCCAATACAAGATACTACGTCATGCATCACGTGGTGGGCTTTCCCTGTTCACGCAAGGCATTGTGGGATACAAATTTGAAACAGGAGAGAAAAATGGAGGACGTGAGTGTGCGAATGAAACGTGAAAGAGCGACTACAGTAACGGAAAGAAAGCGAGAAGAAAAGACGTTATGTTATATACGAAGGAAAGGAAACGCAGGACCAAACTAATAAATATGGGCGCCAGGGGCGATTCTAGCATCTGATCTTTGGGGGTGCTTAGCCCCCAGAGCTGACAGAGGCACCTGGCTTGAACGACAGTGTTTCCACATTTATTCCGCATTTAGACTAGACTTAACTAGACAAGAAGACTAGACAAGACTAGACTTATGCAATGTTTTAACAGAAGCTGACCCAATAAACTATGATATCTACACATTTACAACCACTGACACAAATATTTACGTTATATTTTTAACTAAACAAGACCTACTACTGCATTTGTAATGTTGGAGCTATTCATTTTGAACAGTGGTAATTGTTAATTAATGTGTTATTGTGTATTGTGTAATAATAGTGTGTATTATTATGATTTTACATTAGTTTACATTAGTAAACGCTATGTTACAGTAAATAAAATTGAGTAACACACGGTGGTCTAGCACCGTAGCACTTGTACAGCTCTGCACAAAAGTATCTCGATATGGATGATAAATGTCGTTTTTATCATTCTGTTCATAGACCAGGGAACATCAATATTGCATTATGCATATTATTGTGTTGTGTTTAACAATTGTAACTCCAGTCCGTACCTTCACATCTTGCTATGCCAGTAATACTCAGGTGCTACTTCGAGTTCCTCATCGGCGTGGAATCCAGTTAAAAAAAACCACCATGTCGTAGCAAGCACTCGCACGGACAGGCAACCCAATCAGAGGGGATGCAAGGAGGAGAGGTATTTTACTGGTCATAGAACTATCACGTAACAGGTGAATTCAAGAACACACACACGCCCGCGCACACATTCATTGTGCAGTGCGCAAGGGCACTTATTTCTGAAAATTACGTCCAAAAGCAGTGTTTTTGAGGGTGCTGAGCTAGGGGGTGCTGAGCTCATTTTTGGGGGTGCTTGAGCACCCCCAAAAATAGGCTAAACACGCCCCGATGGGTGCTCAGCGAGCACCTCAGTGTGATCAGCTGTTCGTTTAGTGACAGAATGATGGAACTGTCAGTGCACGCTCAAAGGTAAACCTGTAGATGGCAGTAATGCAACACTGTGGATGCCAGCTGCCGTAAAACCCAAAAGAAGAAGAAGGTAAACCTGCGCATGCGCACACGGACTTCCGCTGTCTGCTTGACTGCGCGATTTCATGCACATTATTTGCTTTAATCCCCTCAAATTAAATAACTTCCCAGCCACAGAATGGCCTGATATTTTGTGAGATATTACAGAAATAAACATATATCACAATCACCACATTTCAGACGGAACCAAATTTCACCGATTTTATGAAATCGAAAGACCGTCTCGCTTTAATAAACATGATTTGACTTGTTTGTCTTCCCTGTTTCTTTTTCTCACTTGTTTATCAAATTGTGGTGCAATTGCTCAAGAGAGCAGCTTGTCAAGCAACTGTGAAAGCAGCCATAATCCCTTCACGATTTGATTATGTGAAGTTTTGGTACTTTGATCTTTATTATTACCCACATTCTTTCAAACTCTATATTTGAGTTTGACCTCTGAAATCTGAAAACTCTGAACTCATGATGCATGCGTTCATCATCTTATTTATTTTCGTAAAATTATGTAGCATGTGGGACAAAATCCTTAATCACATGCACACAAAGTTTCCAGATTTGACAAAATTCCTTTCTGTTCTCTTATAATTATCCAATAATTAAATGCTGGATTTGGGTAAATCTTCAGCAGAGAGGCCACAATTATGAAATGATTAAGACTGCCTGAACTCGTCAGCTCAGTGATGTTGCTAAAGTCTGGAATCCAAGCCAAAATGTACCGAAAACCAGATTTAAAAATCATCACAACCCCAATTATAGCAGCATCACTTTGGAGAAATCTTGGTTAGAATTTTAAGAAATGAAAGTTCAGGTTTTTTCTGACGTAATTCCGTTCCTGACTTTTCTTTCCTCATAAAAGATTTTGCATTCAAAGTTAAACAGAGCCACATTTTCTGTGCTTTTTTAGACTCAAAAGACCCCATAGAGTGTGAAATTTTTTATTTAATCTCATTATCTTGAGCACCGCAACTAAAAAAGTGACCACATTTTGCTGTGAATGTGATTCTGTTACAGAAGACCCAACCATTGGTTCTTCGATGTGGGCTGGAGCTCAGAGAAACTGTAGCGCGATGAAGAATTCCCAAGCTGTAACTCCGAGTTTTGGTATAAGAATATAGTGAAATAATGAAAATTACTTTCGAACATGTTTCAAGAAAACGGGCAAACATACCGGTACTGGGATAAAATCAACATTACACACATTGAGTCATATTGTCTACAATTCACCTCGTCTTTCTTTTCACAGCAATGTTATTTCTAGTATTTTATTGTAGAATTATCTCATCTCATCTCATCTCATTATCTCTAGCCGCTTTATCCTTCTACAGGGTCGCAGGCAAGCTGGAGCCTATCCCAGCTGACTACGGGCGAAAGGCGGGGTACACCCTGGACAAGTCGCCAGGTCATCACAGGGCTGACACATAGACACAGACAACCATTCACGCTCACATTCACACCTACGGTCAATTTAGAGTCACCAGTTAACCTAACCTGCATGTCTTTGGACTGTGGGGGAAACCGGAGCACCCGGAGGAAACCCACGCGGACACGGGGAGAACATGCAAACTCCACACAGAAAGGCCCTCGCCGGACCCGGGGTTCGAACCCAGGACCTTCTTGCTGTGAGGCGACAGCGCTAACCACTACACCACCGTGCCGCCCTGTAGAATTATCGACGTCCTTAAAAGAGCTTTTAAAATAAATGAAAATTGATTTTGAAAATCCTTGAAAAAAAGTGTATAATTGCTTTCCATCCCCAGGAACTTTAGTGTTGCCTTGTGTTGAGTGCGCCGTGGTTTCCCTGAGGGAAAAAAAGCCATATGAAGCTGTGCACTTTTCATGTTACGGAATTAAAAACAACAACAAGAAGTGTATTCCCATCTCATCTCATTATCTCTAGCCGCTTTATCCTTCTACAGGGTCGCAGGCAAGCTGGAGCCTATCCCAGCTGACTACGGGTGAAAGGCGGGGTACACCCTGGACAAGTCGCCAGGTCATCACAGGGCTGACACATAGACACAGACAACCATTCACACTCACATTCACACCTACGGTCAATTTAGAGTCACCAGTTAACCTAACCTGCATGTCTTTGGACTGTGGGGGAAACCGGAGCACCCGGAGGAAACCCACGCGGACACGGGGAGAACATGCAAACTCCACACAGAAAGGCCCTCGCCGGCCCCGGGGCTCGAACCCAGGACCTTCTTGCTGTGAGGCGACAGCGCTAACCACTACACCACCGTGCCGCCCCCAAGAAGTGTATTGAAACAACATTTCAGTACAAGACAATGGACGAACATCGAGTTTAAGGGAATACACAAAGGGTTATGGTCATAATATAAACGAGACCGTCAATGAGAGTGTAGCTCACTCAGGCTCCGTCTAGTCCAGAAGGAACGATCTAAAGTGGGCCACCTTGTGCAATAAATGTTGCGAGCTATGTACACTATATACTAGGGCTGCGTACCTAAACGTAACAACAGGTACAGGTACCGGTACAGAGGTTTAGGTACAGGTCCGGACCTGTACCTGAACAATTTGACAAATTCTTCTGAACTTCTTCAATAATGACAGAAACATTAATAAACTGTTGACAACTTGTCAGTATCTTTATTCAAAGAAAACCAAACATAACTAGGTCTCCTACCTCACTTCTCAGTCACCCTATAGTTAACTTGGGACAAAAAGTCATAAGTTGTCTCACAGCGAGAAGTGACTACACTAGAGTACTACAGACTACGCGCAGTCTGCGGCCTTTAACTTACGCGGCAAAATTACACAAAGCAACAAAGGCTGCCAATGCCAGCAAAGGAAAAATGGCTGACCTGCTTTTGAGTCTTTTTGACCAATCAGAACACTGGATCAGCCAAGTTCTCGCAATGTCTCATAAGACTGTGGCGAGAGGATCTCAAATAAAAGATGGCTCTGATTTCAAGTTTCAGCGCGGCATTTTACGCCTTTTCCAATGCTAAATTTTCATCTTTGTGGTAGGATTTATGCATCTTTAGTCACAAAATAAGCAGATACTTGGTGTAAATTATATCGGTACAGTACCAGTACTTCATGATCCTGTATTTTGGACCTGTACCGAATCGATTTTCATGGTACAGTACCAGTACACAGTACCGGTACACAGCCCTACTATATACAAGCTATATATAGAAGTGATATCCACCCTAGGAATACCGTCCTATTTACCAGAAAGAATCCAAAACAGCGAAGAGTTGACCTTTTTGTTGAACTGCTCATTAAGGCTTAATTAGTCCACAACTTCATTAATAATTGTAATTATGCAAATCTGGGTAGAAATTATATGCACCCTAGGTACCCCTCAGAGTGCGAATTACCCCACCATAATTGGGGGGGTACCATCATGGTCCACTATCATATCAATCCCCCCCCCCCCGGTCCCGTCCTGTCTCGTCTATGATGGAAGTCGGTGTCAGTAACTCAACACAATAACTCTGAACAATAATTTTTAATGTCATTAAGAAGCATGACAAACCATACAGTACTACCACAGAAGAAAAACAGCAGTACAACCTGAAAACCTTCTTTGTCAGAACAAACTGGGTATCAACACTACAAATGAGTCACATACAGTATATACACGCATGCAGAACAGTCCTGCTGAATGTCTTGCTCTCTTTCGTCCTGCTGTGCCTCTCCTGTCTGCTGGGAACCCATTTTCTTTATTCACGTGAACAGTGTATAAAACCTAACTGCACCTACACTTGTACTGTAATTGTCTGTAGATCTTAGTGCTAATATTTACTACTTACTCTTTTAGCACCAAAAAATAAAATGCCTGATGTCTGGCCCTTTTCTTTTCCTCGTGTTTGGCCTACTGTCTCTGTGAATAAACTCAAACAGGGTACTCAGATGAAACTATGACTATCTTAAAAATAATACAAAAGGAATGTAAGTAAAAACAATAGAAAACAAATTCAAATACTAGTATATGTAGTAGGCTATTTTGCCTAGGCTCGCCTACTACCTGGCTCTTTTTATGTTGCCCCCAGTCCCCAGAGGTTCTGATTGTAATTTTACATAGGCTTAGCTAGGCCTACATCAGAACTTCTTGTGCCTAATCACACACACAGGATGGGCCTATGTGCCAAATGAATTTCAGAAGGGCACAATTTATTCATGATAAAATGAGAATGGAAACATATGGAGTTCTTCTCCTTTGAAATGAGAATCGTTTCTATACCACACTGTAATAAGCTTGATTTAAATAGAGACTTAGCTTACCTTGCTAACTGACGTTGGTAACTAACGTTAACGTCTGTCCACTGTAGCCTTCTGGCCTCAGTGGGTAAGTAATTCAATGTATAAAGACGTGACATGAGCTGAAAGAAGAGCAAATCACTTTAATAAATGAAAGTTGTAAAATAACACATTTTCAACAGGCTAAAAGTTGGTTAGCAACTAACATTACCAATGAACGTCTTCTGCTGCAAACCATAGACTGTATAAATTGCTGCAAACCCATGGACTGTATCTGATGAATCCACTGAATACGGTGTGGACTAGAAGCTATTGCTTCTAGCGCGTTCTAGCGCTGCGGTGACTAAAAATGGTACGGTCCACAATAGGGGTGTCTGTCTGAAATCGATTTACATTAAAATGTTCCTACAATAAGAATGCCGAATGGGAGTTGGTTTGAATTATATATTCCTTTTCACAATATCAGAAAAAATATCGGACCCCCCCAAAAACTTATATTTTTGTCTCTTTGGGGGGGTACTGGGTCTTCATTGGGGGGTATAGTACCCCCCAGTACCCACCGTAATTCGAACTATGGTACCCCTACCTTCATGCCAGAAAGAATCAAAATCGGTGAAGAATTGAGGGAGAAGAAGCGATTTGTGTGGAAACTGCTCTTTAGGGATTGATTAATTACTCCATATCTTCATTAGCAACTGCAATTATGCAAATTTGGGGAGAAGTTATATGCACCCCAGGCAGACCTACCTTCCTGCCAAAAAGAATAAAAATTGGTGAAGAATTAAGAGAGAAGAAGTGATTTTCATGAAATGTGGACGACAGACGACAGACTGGATGATTGCAAGTAAAAGGGTTCAAACTGTTCTAGGAATCAGACCCAAATGTATACTGCTACGTAATGCATTCTGCTGTATCTAATAATTCTATTCTGCTGTATTGCCTCTTCCGGGTGGATGTGACTCGGACTTGATGGACATTTCTACAGGAAAATGACCCAAACATTATCCAGATCAGCACAGATATGAGTGCTTAAAGTGAACTTAAGGTGATAATATATGGGGCAACTTTTTGGACAATGTTGCTGGCAACAGGCAACCAGGTAAGAGACAGAGCACCTAATTAGGGCAACAGACAGTCGGCAACAACCAATCAGAAAAGAGCAAATCTATTGCCAGGGAAACAGACACTGCAAAGCAAAGGACACTGAAACATTGCAGCTTTCAATCTCTATTACAACTCACAAAAAAAAATCATGAGCTGCCTATCATGTTTTACTTGACACAAAAGAGCTAACGGGGCGGCACGGTGGTGTCGTGGTTAGTGCTGTCGCCTCACAGCAAGAAGGTCCTGGGTTCGAGCCCCGGGGCCGGCGAGGGCCTTTCTGTGTGGAGTTTGCATGTTCTCCCCGTGTCTGCGTGGGTTTCCTCCGGGTGCTCCGGTTTCCCCCACAGTCCAAAGACATGCAGGTTAGGTTAACTGGTGACTCTAAATTGAGCGTAGGTGTGAATGTGAGTGTGAATGGTTGTCTGTGTCTATGTGTCAGCCCTGTGATGACCTGGCGACTTGTCCAGGGTGTACCCCGCCTTTCACCCATAGTCAGCTGGGATAGGCTCCAGCTTGCCTGCGACCCTGTAGAAGGATAAAGCGGCTAGAGATAATGAGAATGAGAAAAGAGCTAACGTTATCCCTACATAGCTAGCGATAACTTTCAGCCAACTAACTACGTTAGCAAAAACCACCACTAGTTAGCTAAATCCCATTCAATCTCAGATTACACTTAGCTGAAAAAAATCGATGTCTTAATTACAACCTGAGCATAAAAATAGATGTCTGTTGGTTTTCTAAGGGGTGGCATGGTGGTGTAGTGGTTAGCACTGTCACCTCACAGCATGAAGGTTCTGGGATCGAATCTCACAACTGCCAGGGGCCTTTCTGTGTGGAGTTTGCATGTCCTCTGTTGCCCCTTTTCCACCAGGGCTGGTTCGGGGCCAGTGCTTAGTTTGGAACCGGGTTTTCTGTTTCCACTGACAAAGCACTGGCTCTGGGGCCAGAAAAACTGGTTCCAGGCTAGCACCAACTCTCTGCTGGGCCAGAGGAAAGAACCGCTTACATCAGCGGGGGGGCGGAGTTGTTAACACCAACAACAATAAAAAGACCGCGAAAGGTCGCCATTTTTAAGCGACAAGAAGCAGCAGCTGTACAAACGCGAAGTCATCCATTATTATTATTGTTGTTGTTGTTGCTGCTGCTGCTTCTTCCCAGGGGCGTCACTAGGAATTAAGCTTTACTGGGGCACTCCCCCCCGACACACACACAAAATGCCCCCCGCACAATGCACCTTAACGTTCCTGATATACATCTACTGGTAAAGTTAAAAAGGGAGAGTCTGTTCAAGAATGCATTAAGATGTTTATTTAAACATACTCTATTGTCTTTCATATGCAGTAAACCTGCCAAACATTTCATGGAACAGCTAAACAGCTGAATAACCTAACTAATTTTGTTATGTATTTGATTCAAGTTTTCTATTATGCAACCTCAACTCTCATGATTCACGAACTTAGCTGGTTAGTTATGACTGACTAGCACATAGCCTACAACCTTAATCTTACCTCTCTCACCCTCCTCCTCATCTGTCACTGTTTCCCTGCCCCTGTCTCTGCTTCGTGAGAAGAATTTTCTGATATCCATCTGGAAAAGTAATTTAATATCGTTTAATTCGATGTAGTTTAATGGGTTTGTTAGAATATGGTTTGCTTAGTTTTGTTGCAAAAACTTCACGCTACATACATGTCAACCCCTACGGATTTCCCATATTCCCTACGGATTTTGGCATTTTAAAAATGGTACGGGCGTAGTGGTATTGAGGTATTTCACCTGACGTCACAGGGTCACGTGACGCCCCGGTGTCCGCCATTTTGAACGTCAAGCTAGCTAATGTCAACAACAGTAGCTAGTATGTTACTGTAGCAATGTTTACGTTCAGTCATTTGGATGACTGTTAAAACCTTTCAGTCTCAAGTTTTTCCTTTACTGGATTTACTAGTTTACTGAGCTAGCGCGCGCCAGCCGGCCGCCGGGGAGCTAGTGCGCGCCGGCCGGCCGCCGGGGAGCTAGCGCGTGCCGGCCGCCGGGGAGCTAGCGCGCGCCGGCCGCCGGGGAGCTAGCGCGCGCCGGCCGCCGGCAGGCTAGCGCACGCTAGCTCCCAGCTTGCCCGAGCGCGCTAGCTCAGTAAACTAGTAAATCCAGTAAAGGAAAAACTTGAGACTGAAAGGTTTTAACAGTCATCCAAATGACTGAACGTAAACATTGCTACAGTAACATACCAGCTACTGTTGTTGACATTAGCTAGTGCTAACAGCTAGCTGCTAATACACTGCTACAACTACACCGACCCTAATAATACAGTTCTTGGTCATTGCCTGGTAACAGCAAATTTATAACGGGCCATATCTCAACAGACTAAGAAGTTATTTCAGTGACATTTAATAACATTTTGTTTATCCTGAGGACCGAAAGTAAATGAAAACCGGCTCCAGGGACGACCCGCTGATGTAGGCATGTTACCCAGCCTGACACAAAATATTTTTAGGCATCCAAACTCTTATACGCTTTCAGATCAATACCTGTGTATGGCGATGGGTTTTTTAACGACATAGGTATACAGATCATGTGAGCCGAAGTCAGGTAAAGACGAGGGCTTCGTGTACTTCCGTACGTCAGTGAGCAATCCTGGTGGAAGCAGGTAAACGTCGTTCTCTAAGCCTGCTAACCTCAATTTTTGCGAATACCTCTCCCTCTGCTCGCCCTGTAAATGCCCTACGTCGCTGGATAGTGAAGGTGTTTTCTGCATCTCGCTCCTTTTTCTTTTATGTTTTTCGTTTGTCGCCTTCCTCGCATTCAAACTGATTCGAGCCGTGCCGTCCAAAATGGCAGCATCACATGACTTGGTCACGTGGGTGAAATACCTCAATTCAACTACGGATTTTTCTACATTTTCACCTTAAAATTATTTTGATTTATTACCATCAAAAAAATTGTCATGAAATACGAAAATGCATGGGAGCCGCCATTTTCTACATTTAGAATTACTCAACCGGTACTTCCGCTAGTACCAACAAGCCATTCCGAATGTCTGAGCATGCGCAATTGTGATTTTCCTGTACACTGAGCAGGAAATAACAGCACATGTAGCGAAACAATAGACAGGTCAAGAGGTCAAGATGTCGGCACCACCGAAGAAAAAACTCAAAACATCTAAAACTGGAGGTCGCTTTCTTCCCGAATGGACAGAATCTATCTGACACTATCTTAAAATCAGAAGTAGCACTGACTGTTGTTTAATTGAGTGTTAACAGTACATATGGATGTACAGAAATAAACCAGTGCATATATTAGGTAAGATCTGATACATTTTTATTATGCATGAAATATTACTATGGATTTGGTATGGAAATTATGGATTTCTTTACCAGGGAGTACAGGTGAGAGCTGTGAGGGGTTGACAAGTATACGCTACCTTAACTCATCCAGAGCCTGTACTCTGACTCATCCAAAGAGTAGACTCATCTCTCCAGTAGGCTAAATGGACTCATGGCACGCCGCACGCACGCTGTGTTTACAGTGAGAATCTCCCAGACCAATCAGAAAATTAGTTAGAAAGAAGAGGCGATAGAAGTTTGAAACACACTCTGTCCTACAACTTACAGTAGATAAATGATCTGCCAAAGAAACTAGTTTGTTACGAAAATCTTTCAACATTTTCTTACTGGGGCACAGATGATTTTTACTGGGGCACGTGCCCCAGTAAAAAAGGCCTAGTGACGCCCCTGCTTCTTCCCCGTTGTTTTTGCTTCAATATTCGCGCCACGGTTTATGCAAACGTAGCGACGTAACTGACGTATACAGCGACGTAATGACGTGGCTTCCCTTAGCACCGCGAGCTATGGAAAAGCAAACTGGTTCTCAGCTGGCTCGCAAGTTGAACGAGTTGTGAACCAGCACCAGCACTGGAACTGATTTGGTGGAAAAGGGGTATGTGTGGGTTTCCTCCGGGTGCTCTGGTTTCCCCACACTTCAAAGACATGCAGATTAGGTAAAATTCCCAGCCACTGGGGTTGTACAAGACAGTGTACCGTATACTTAGTGCCAGTCCCATGCCTGGATAGATTAGGAAGGGTTGTGTCAGGAAGGGCATCTGGGGTAAAACCCTGCAATGATCTGGTGACTTGTCCAGGGTGTATCCTGCCTCTTGCCCATAGTCAGCTGGGATAGGCTCCAGCGACCCTGTACACAGCTACAGATAATGGATGGATGGATGGATGGATAGATAGAAGGAACTTACCAGCATGAAAAGATATAAGTTGTCTCTCTTTTTCTTCGCTCCACTTCCAGAGATACTGCCATGTTTGATGAAAATTTCAGAAGCTCTCAGGTGGTCATGTGATTCGCTACTAGCACTCTGATTGGATGAATTTAAAAAGTTGCCCAAAATGATCAAAATCGATCAGATAGACATTATATTGCCCGATCTCAATGACCGGTAACATCGCCCAACAAGTTGCCCTGTGTATCATCACCTTTACAGCTGCTGGCTTCAAAACAACTTTCCTTTCCATCTCTCTCTCTCTCAATGTCAGTCTTTCTGTCTCTCTGTCTGTGGCAGTGGGAAGTGGAACAGAAGAACAGTGGTTCCGCTTCTCCACAAACAGGAACTTGCTCAGACTGTAAATAGAGGCAGATCAAGCTTCTATTATCCCCAGTGTCTATTTGCATTTAGATGGAAAAAGAAATACAGCGGGTCAAACTGTCTTCTGTATTGTTCTCACGCTCATTCACCGAGGAAGCAACAGAGAAAGATGGAAAGGAAGGGAGAGACAGCGAGAGACTGCAGAAGAGAGAAAGACGACAGTCAGAGCAACCACCAAGTAGACAGACAGATACACTAACAGACAGACCAATGGACAGAAAGACAGGTACAGAGAGATAGAGAGAGAGAGAGAGAGAGACAGGCATCCACATAAACCACAGGAACCTGCATATCTCTCTCTCTCTCTCTCTCTCCT
Source organism: Neoarius graeffei (assembly GCF_027579695.1). Taxonomy (NCBI): domain Eukaryota; kingdom Metazoa; phylum Chordata; class Actinopteri; order Siluriformes; family Ariidae; genus Neoarius; species Neoarius graeffei. Next base: position 8,218,405 of record NC_083590.1, read on the forward strand.
CTTTTCCATCACTCCTCTGTCATCTCCTCCCATCTCTAACAGACCCTCTCTCCTCCTGATAAAGCCTTTATTGAATTCTCTCTGCCTTCGTTTTTTTAATCCAACTGTCTGCTTGCTAATTTCATCATTGTGTGCAGTTAGCCATTTGCGTTTAGCACCAGATAGATGCCTGGAGCTGCTTCCCACTTTATATGCTGTGAGATAATGACTACTGCACCATGTTAAATGTCCAGCGAGAAGTGATTTGGCCCTGAGCCACTGTCCCTGCATGTTTTATTAGCAGTTTAGCCGTTAAGATCGTCTGCTATGCCTTTGTGCTTGATGTGTTCAGTATGTCATTTCTGATAGTAATATCTCGCAGCACGAACTCACCTAATGAGATCCAGCACTCACTAAAGACTCCAAACCATTTTAGCAGGACCTCTGAATGAGACAATTTGATTTGCTGTGGTGCAACCAATCAGAGTGTAAAGATCCAACTCATCACGGGATACAACATTTTGTACAAAATCACACAAACTGGACAGATTTATTTCAGCGCTGTTGCGGATTTTCTTTGTCAGATTGTCTCATCTCATCTCATCTCATTATCTCTAGCCACTTTATCCTTCTACAGGGTCGCAGGCAAGCTGGAGCCTATCCCAGCTGACTATGGGCGAAAGGCGGGGTACACCCTGGACAAGTCGCCAGGTCATCACAGGACTGACACATAGACACAGACAACCATTCACACTCACATTCACACCTACGCTCAATTTAGAGTCACCAGTTAACCTAACCTGCATGTCTTTGGACTGTGGGGGAAACCGGAGCACCCGGAGGAAACCCACGCGGACACGGGGAGAACATGCAAACTCCGCACAGAAAGGCCCTCGCCAGCCCCGGGGCTCAAACCCGGACCTTCTTGCTGTGAGTCGACAGCACTAACCACTACACCACCGTGCCACCCTTTGTCAGATTGTATGCTGTACAATTCTCCGTGTGCTTGTGTTTATGTTAGACCATGCACGTTTGGTTTTGCAACTGTGCCATGATGGGTTTGTTACCCTAATGTGCGCACCTGTACTGTGTTGAGTTCTTAGTTGGTTTATCTCTAAGATAATTACAACCCCGATTCCAAAAACGTTGGGACAAAGTACAAATTGTAAATAAAAACGGAATGCAATGATGTGGAAGTTTCAAAATTCCATATTTTATTCAGAATAGAACATAGATTACATATCAGATGTTTAAACTGAGAAAATGTATCATTTAAAGAGAAAAATTAGGTGATTTTAAATTTCATGACAACACCAGATCTCAAAAAAGTTGGGACAAGGCCATGTTTACCACTGTGAGACATCCCCTTTTCTCTTTACAACAGTCTGTAAATGTCTGGGGACTGAGGAGACAAGTTGCTCAAGTTTAGGGAGAGGAATGTTAACCCATTCTTGTCTAATGTAGGATTCTAGTTGCTCAACTGTCTTAGGTCTTTTTTGTTGTATCTTCCATTTTATGATGCGCCAAATGTTTTCTATGGGTGAAAGATCTGGACTGCAGGCTGGCCAGTTCAGTACCCGGACCCTTCTTCTACGCAGCCATGATGCTGTAATTGATGCAGTATGTGGTTTTGCATTATCATGTTGGAAAATGCAAGGTCTTCCCTGAAAGAGACGTCGTCTGGATGGGAGCATATGTTGCTCTAGAACCTGGATATACCTTTCAGCATTGATGGTGTCTTTCCAGATGTGTAAGCTGCCCATGCCACACGCACTAATGCAACCCCATACCATCAGAGATGCAGGCTTCTGAACTCAGCGCTAATAACAACCTGGGTCGTCCTTCTCCTCTTTAGTCCGAATGACACGGCGTCCCTGATTTCCATAAAGAACTTCAAATTTTGATCCGTCTGACCACAGAACAGTTTTCCACTTTGCCACAGTCCATTTTAAATGAGCCTTGGCCCAGAGAAGACGTCTGCGCTTCTGGATCATGTTTAGATATGGCTTCTTCTTTGAACTATAGAGTTTTAGCTGGCAACGGCGGATGGCACGGTGAATTGTGTTCACAGATGATGTTCTCTGGAAATATTCCTGAGCCCATTTTGTGATTTCCAATACAGAAGCATGCCTGTATGTGATGCAGTGCCGTCTAAGGGCCCGAAGATCACGGGCACCCAGTATGGTTTTCCGGCCTTGACCCTTACGCACAGAGATTCTTCCAGATTCTCTGAATCTTTTGATGATATTATGCACTGTAGATGATGATATGTTCAAACTCTTTGCAATTTTACACTGTCGAACTCCTTTCTGATATTGCTCCACTATTTGTCGGTGCAGAATTAGGGGGGTTGGTGATCCTCTTCCCATCTTTACTTCTGAGAGCCGCTGCCACTCCAAGATGCTCTTTTTATACCCAGTCATGTTAATGACCTATTGCCAATTGACCTAATGAGTTGCAATGTGGTCCTCCAGCTGCTCCTTTTTTGTACCTTTAACTTTTCCAGCCTCTTATTGCCCCTGTCCCAACTTTTTTGAGATGTGTTGCTGTCGTGAAATTTCAAATGAGCCAATATTTGGCATGAAATTTCAAAATGTCTCACTTTCGACATTTGATATGTTGTCTATGTTCTATTGTGAATACAATATCAGTTTTTGAGATTTGTAAATTATTGCATTCCGTTTATATTTACAATTTGTACTTTGTCCCAACTTTTTTGGAATCGGGGTTGTACTTGCCCGCGAATACTGAATTACTTGCTGGGCTGCAGCAGCTGAAGGATTTTCAAGTTGCAGTCCAAGTGGGGCTACAGCAGGGCTTCCAGCTGTTACCCTAATGTGTGCACCTGTACTGTGTTGAGCTCTTAGTTAGTTTATCTCTTTATATTCTTTTCATTGTGAAGTTTCGCTGAGTGTATCACATCTATCCATTATCCATAACCGCTTATCCTGTGCAGGGTCACGGGCAAGCTGGAACCTATCCCAGCTGACTATGGGCGAGAGGCGTCCCTGTGAATGAGCTGTTGCTATAGTGACAATAATGTATTCGAAAAAGTGCATTAGTATAAACCTGTGATTTGCGGCTGCGCGAATGTCCGAGCTGCTGTTCTAGAAAAAAATAATAGAAAGTGTGTGTTTTTATCCTAAACACTTGTGCATGCACCAGGCCTGCGACGTCAAAGTCAAAGTGTCTTCTCTTAAGCAAAGAGAGCTTATTTCTCCTCCTGCTGGGTAAACAGGGAATGTTAAACAGCTCCTGCCTGCAGAGACTGTGGGTTGTGATTGGGCGATTACACACTGACTGACAGCAAATCACAACACTCTCCTGTTTCTGTTTCCTCTCTCTAAACTCACACAAACACTCCAGCACTCACACTGATGTCACACACACACACGAGATGACATCGGCAAACATGAACGAGACAAAATCACACACACAGTCTAAACACACACACACACACACACACACATTCTGTCAGCTTCAAATTATACCAGTGTTTAATCGATTCTGGACTGTGATTGCTCAGAAGGTGTTGATTCATTCTCTCTAACAGCCTTTCTGACAGTAGCGCAGGTTTATATTAATGCACTCATTCGAATACATTATCGTTTCTATAGTAACAGCTCGTTCACAGGGACTTGGACAGTCGAAGCTCCACATAAACAGATTTTAAAAATCATTCTCTGTAAGGAGACGTTTATGTAACATTTCTGGAAGGAGTCTCCAGTGTCAGCGCTTTGTAACAGTCAGAGGTGAAGCTGGAACTATAAGTTTTCCGACATCTTCAGGACAGATGAATTTACTACACTTTGAAGTTTCTTGGTAACATGATAAGCTGTATTTTTTTCTTCAACAGAGAGAATAGAGAGAAGTTGTTGAGGGAACGACTGTTTATAGCTGCTATACAGTAAGTGACAACAGGAACTTGGACAATGTAACCATTACTGGATGAAAAGGCGGCACGGTGGTGTAGTGGTTAGCGCTGTCACCTCACAGCAAGAAGGTTCTGGATTTGAGCCCAGTGGCTGGCGAGGGCCTTTCTGTGTGGAGTTTGCATGTTCTCCCCGTGTCCGCGTGGGTTTCCTCCGGGTGCTCCGGTTTCCCCCACAGTCCAAAGACATGCAGGTTAGGTTAACATGGGGCAGCCTTGGGCTGAAGTGTTCTTGAGCAAGGTACCGAACCCCTGACTGCTCCCCGGGCACTGTGTGTGGCTGTCCACTGCTCTGGGTGTGTGTGTGTGTGTTCACTGCTTCAGATGGGTTAAATGCAGAGGATGAATTTCACTGTGCTTGAGTATGCATCTGACAAATAAAGGCTTCTTCTTCAAAAAAGTATGACCCTTCTTTCTTTACTAAATAAAAATATTTGTTGTTGGCACATTGCTGTGGTATAAAAGGAATAAATAAAAGGACCTCTTCAGGATGTACTGTTATGGGTGTGGTAACACTAACTCCACTCCATCCATCCATCCATCCATCCATCCATCCAGTTGTTGCCACTTATCCAAATTCAGGTTTCAGAGGCAGCAGTTTAATCAGAGATACCCAGGACTCCCTCTCTCTGGCCACCTCCTCCAGCTCTTCCAGGGGGATACTGAGACATTTTCAAGTTAGTCAAGAGATATAACCTCTCCAGTGTGTCCTAGTCCTGCCCTAGCATTTCCTCCCATTTGGACATGCCTGGAACATGTCAGCTGGGTGGAGTCCCAGAGGCATACTAGACAGATGCCTGAACCATGTCAGGTAGCTGCTTTTGATACAAGTGATCAGCAGCTCTTCTTCCTATGGAGGAAGTTCATTTCCACTGCTTGCATCCATGATCTTGTTCTTTTGCTCACTATCCACAGCTTGTGGCCATAGGTGAGGGTACATCCCATTACATCAATTATATTAATGGCATTTCCAGATGCTCTTATCCAGAGCGATGTACAACATACCCAGAACAGCCTGAGGAGCAGTTGGGGTTTAGGTGCCTTGCTCAAGGGTACTTCAGCCATTCCTGCTGGTCCAGGGAATTGAACCGGCAACCTTATGGTCCCAAAGCTGCTTCTCTAACCATTAGGTCCCCTACGTCCAGACACCCTGTGAAGGAAGCTCATTTCCACTGCTCATATCTACAATCTTTTCTTTGGTCAATACCCATAGCTCATGGCCATAGGTGAGGGTACATTCCATTACATTAATTACATTACAGGCATTTAGCAGATGCTCTTATCCAGAGCAATGTACAACATAGCCAGAGCAGCCTGGGGGTTAGGTGCCTTGCTCAAGGGCGCTTCAGCCATTCCTGCTGGTCCAGTGACCTTTTGGTCGCAAAGCTGCTTCTCTAACCATTAGGCCATGGCTTCCCAGGGTAGGAACGTAGATCGACCAATAAATCAGCGGCTTCACCTTTTGGCTGAGCTCTGTCTTCACCACAACAGACCTGCAGGAGCTGCATTGATCTGCCTGGTGATCTCCTGCACCATTCTTCTTTCACTTGTGAACAAGACCTCGACATACTTGAAGCTGGAGATCACAGTTCACTGAAGCCTACAGAACCACATCATCTGCAAGAACCAACAGTGTGATCTTGTTCACTGAACCAGACGCCATCCAGCCCTTGGTTATGCCTAGAAATCGTGTCCATAAAATTTATAAACAGAATCTGTGATAAAGGGCAGCCCTGGTGGAGACCAACACCCACTAACTCCACTCCATCATTGATTGTTTTCCTGTAACAGCACCACTGGGAGTGATTTATTCCTTACTTGGCAGGTGTTAATGATCAAGCCGTGGCTCCATCCATCATCTGTAGCGCTGATCCGTTAGGTTCACAAGAAAAAGTGGAACCAGTCCAATCCAGGAGAGGTGGGGTTCACCCTGGGTGGATCGCCAGTCTTTTGCAGGGTGTTTCTCTACATGATTTATTTATTCAAAACATGTTTCTTCATCATAGTTTCCAGTGCAAGTGAGTCTTTTTTTTTCAGACTCCCTGTGGTTATAATTCAAGGTGTTGGGATTTTTTTTTTTTACCTTTTTTATTTACACAGAACACAGCTTCTTGATATTCTCTGTATGTGTGAGGCAATTAAGACACACCCAGACCATCTATGTATATTGGTGTGTGTGTGTGTGTGTGTGTGTGTGTGTGTGTGTGTGTGTGTGTGTGTGTGTGTGCTTGGGGTAAACAGATCAATGGCTCAACCTGGTCTTATTTCTGACAGATTTGTTTTCTCTCGGCTCTAATTGGACAAGGCAGCTCTGCTGTCTCTGTTTCTCCTCACACACACACACACACACACACACACACACACACACACACACACACACACACACACACACACACACAAACCTGGACACACACCTGCCTGCTGCTTCTCTTCTCGCATCCCAATGATGGAATTGGTTGTAGAACACAACTTTCACCAGGAGACTACAGATTAGTGTTCCTACACACACACACACACACACACACACACACACACACACACACACACACACCTGCACAGTGATAAATAAATAAGGTGCTCCTGTCAAACACAGCAGTGAAGACAAACCTGCCACACTGTACCATGTGTCATTCAGACTTTATTCAAACAAAATATACTCGTTAAAAAAAAAAAAAAAACCTTTCCAACTGTGTAGTGTTCAAATCTCAGAAGAGGTCAAACACTGACACTACTCTGTGTGTGTGTGTGAGGACACTGTCCCGCTCTACACTCCCACACACACTCCCACACTCATCTCTCAGCACTGCAGAGACTGAAATGTTTTCTGGAAATTAATCAGAATCAGAGTCAAATTGATTCGTTTGGTTTAATTTGCAATAAAAAAAAAAAATTCTAAAGGGTTGTGCTAGGCTGAAAAGGGGGTGGGGTTGAAAAAGGGGCGGGTCTGAATACATACTCAGAATGCCCTTTCATTCCTTTGGACAGTGACAGTGAGAGCAAACAGAGAAAACACACAAATCATGAACACACACACACACACACACACACACAGCCGCTGGTAATTACATCATCATTTACATCATCAGTGAACTGAATCCAGTCTTCACATTTATTTACTTTCCTTTAGTTCACATATCTGAAGCATGTTTTAATTACACAGCAAGTCATTCATTCATTTATTTGTTTGTTTGTTTGTTATTTCATTCATTTGTTCATTTATTTATTCATTTATTGGTTTTTATTTATTTATTTGGTTGCTTGGCTGGTGGGTGGTTTTTATTTATTTTTGTAATATTTTTGATTAGGAATTATTTTATTCTGTTGGTGTAGTGGTTAGTGCTGTCGACTCACAGCAAGAAGGTCCGGGTTCGAGCCCCGTGGCCGGCGAGGGCCTTTCTGTGTGGAGTTTGCATGTTCTCCCCGTGTCCGCGTGGGTTTCCTCCGGGTGCTCCGGTTTCCCCCACAGTCCAAAGACATGCAGGTTAGGTTAACTGGTGACTCTAAATTGAGCGTAGGTGTGAATGTGAGTGTGAATGGTTGTCTGTGTCTATGTGTCAGCCCTGTGATGACCTGGCGACTTGTCCAGGGTGTACCCCACCTTTCGCCCGTAGTCAGCTGGGATAGACTCCAGCTTGCCTGCGACCCTGTAGAACAGGATAAAGCGGCTACAGGTAATGAGATGAGATGAGATAATAATACAGTAATTCCTTTATTCCAGTCCTGATCTGTGGCTTTACGCTGTGAGTAGAGATGAGAGAAAGCCTCTGAGTGCAATTCATATTCTGCCATATAAAATTACAGTTATTACTAATATTGACTAACCCCTTCACCCCCCCGTTCCTTATTACAGCTCCTGGTGTGATTTCTGACACAGTGTCAGTGTGTGTGTGTGTGTGTGTGTGTGTGTGTGTTCTTCTCTCTCCTCATCTCTTCTAATGTCTCTACAGGAACCATTTCAGTCCATCTGTGAGGAATGACTCGTGTTCTCTGAGTGTGAAGTCCCCCAAAAGAAAGACAGAGAGACAGAGAGGGAAAGAAAAAAGACAGACGAGAGAGAGAGAGAGAGAGAGAGAGAGAGAGAGAGAGCTGCAGTGCCCTCTAGTGTCACATCAGCTGTGTTACAATATTCCCATCTATCTATCTATCTATCTATCTATCTATCTATCTATCTATCTATCTATCTATCTATCTATCTATCTATCTATCTAATATTAGAACACTTTTCCTTGTGTAAGAAGAAAAAAGTACATATACATGTAGAATTAATTATAGAATAAATTAAACAAAACAAACAAATAAATAAATAATTCAAGGAATATTAAACTAATTAATTAAGAAGAAAATGGAAATATTAAAAATTATAAATAACTCAGTACTTACAATTAAATATTACATTTAAAAGACATGTTTTCTACTTTAAAGCTATTATTATTATTATTATCTCATCTCATTATCTGTAGCCGCTTTATCCTGTTCTACAGGGTCGCAGGCAAGCTGGAGCCTATCCCAGCTGACTACGGGCGAAAGGCGGGGTACACCCTGGACAAGTCGCCAGGTCATCACAGGGCTGACACATAGACACAGACAACCATTCACACTCACCTTCACACCTACGCTCAATTTAGAGTCACCAGTTAACCTAACCTGCATGTCTTTGGACTGTGGGGGAAACCGGAGCACCCGGAGGAAACCCACGCGGACACGGGGAGAACATGCAAACTCCGCACAGAAAGGCCCTCGCTGGCCACGGGGCTCGAACCCAGGACCTTCTTGCTGTGAGGCGACAGCACTAACCACTACACCACTGTGCCGCCTATTATTAGGATGCAGTGCTGCAGCACAGCAACCTATGGGCTCCCCTAGGGGAGCCTATAGGTTGCAGTGCAAAGCACTGCAACTATTGTTCTTCTACGTGTTTCTTCTTCTTCTTCTTCCGTATTCTTCTTCCTCCTACGCAAATTTTGATTTCGAATAACTCAATAACCATACGTCGCACACAGACAAACAATATATCAAAACATGCGGCTCGATCGGACTCGCTATGCTATTACTTTTCTCTACAGAATACGAAAAAATCGCGAAAAAATCGCCCCAAAAAAACCCCATTCATTTCTATGGAATTAATTGAAAAAAAAGCACTTTTTCAATGTTTTTCAAATGTCCGCTGCTCTGGCATGCTTTCACCTAGAGATGTGATTCAAACTCTAAAACGTAGGAAAACTTCTCCTCTGTGGATCTGGCATTCAACTTTCTGCTAGGTTCTACATTTTCAGATCAGTCCCGGCTCAAACGCCATGTGGGTTCCGGGAGAAAATCCGGCTTTTGAATGGGTGTCTATTTCGTTACACACCAGTGGACCCCGTTAAGTCAGAGTGGAGAGAGGTTGAAAAAAAAGGTCAAACTTTCTCGCTTAAACTGTGTTTTCAGCCACAAATTTCACTCTACAGACATGATTTTCTCAAAAGTAGTAGTAAAACTTGTCCTGATTCACACAATGTGTCTCCCTAAACGATAGGATTTACAGTTTTTGAATGAGAAGCCTCAAACTGAGAAGTGGGCAGCCGAATGGCCTCATTGACACCCATTATAAACGTGACAGAAAAGTCAGTCATTTTTAAGTCGGTCTACTGTCCTCATTTTTAACACTACAGACAAAAAATTACATCAGTTTATTCAGGAGACCCTTCTAGCGCTCACTGTGAAAGAATTTTGTGAATAGCTGCTTTTGGTGTCGAGTTATTTGTCATTGTTCGAGGCCTGTCCCGTCGTAAAACACAGCGCAAAATTCAAGACCTTGTGTGTCGTAACTCATTGACACCCATTATAAACGGGACAGAAAAGTCTCTCATTTTTAACACTACAGACAAAAAATTACATCAGTCTATTCAGGAGACCCTTCTAGCGCTCACTGTGAAAGAATTTTGTGAATTTCTTTTTTTTGTGAAAAAAAAATAGCCTCGGTCGGCATGACACTTCACCTTAGCCGCCCACTTTATTAGGAACACTTCTGTTCGTACATACAAACTACAAACACTCTTCTTAGAGTTTAGAGTTTATTTTATTTTTAAAAGGGACAGTGCACAAATTAAACATTATCCTTGTGGTAAAGACAGATGTCTGTCCCAGGTTATAGCAGTACATGCTAATTTCCGCCTGTAGTCACTTTGTTTATACTCTTGAATAGCTCTTCTTCATGATGGCTGCTGTCTCAAGCACACACACAATCATTGCATTGAAACATCATTGCAGGTCACACATTCACGGCCAGCAAACATGTGTGACCGAATTGCTTCGCGCACTGCATCCTCTCACAATTTCCCCCGGGGAATTGTCCGGTCTAGTTATTATTATTGTGTTAATCTGATCTGAATATCAGTCATGTTATTGTTATTATTATTGTTATTATCAGTAAATGCACCCCTCTGTGTTCATCCCTAACTGTTATGTTTCATCCCTGGTGTCTGTGGAATTACTGTCATTAAACTTCTCGCTGCTTTCAGTCTGTTTCTGAATGAATAGAGAGAATAAAGAACAGAGAGATGCAATGAGAATAAAAGGAGAGATGGGAAGAGAGCTAAATGGCTCATTAGTGCTAATTAACCTCAAACAGAGAGAGAGAGAGAACTGATGACAGTTACTATCAGTTTGTCAGCATGGTAACAAGTCAAAAACTAAAGATGTTTACATCATTTGAATAAAATTGGTATTTTATTTAATTACCATATGAGGAAAAAAACAACAACAATAATGGAACTGAGACTTACAGTAAACTTACTGAGAGCGACGTTTCAGTTTCTCATGCTAACAAAAGAAAAGAGCAAGAAAACTACAGCATGTTTATGTTATCATTGTCTATAATGACGTGTTGGTGCAGTATGTAAAGACGTGATTTGACTTTAGATTGTAAAATACGTCATCAAAGCTAATCAGGGTGCCAGTTACCCCTTATATTCTTACCATTTTCTAAACTTGAAGAAAAAAGATGTTACATCTCAAGCAGCATTTTATTTTGACATTTTTTTCTCTTAAATTTGTAACAGTAAACATTTTTAAGTGTAGAATTAACAAATACACAAACTGTTATCAGCTACCATCCATGCTAATGGCATGATGACATTAAGGACTTATTTGTTTTGTGACTGTCATCCATCCACAATCATTCATCCATCAACCATCATCCATCAATCATCTACCTACCAACCATCAACCATCTTTCAACCATCCATCAAACATCATCCATCTATCAAACATCCATCAATCATCCACCTATCAACCATGCATCAACTATCTATCAATAATCCATCAACCATCCAGCCATCAACGACAATCCAATAACCCTCCATCAACCATTCATCAACCATCAATTAACAATCCATGAACCATTAATCAGTCATCATCCTCATCATCATCATCCCATTAATTAAGCATCATCCTCATCCCATCAACCATTAATCACTCAGTCATCCATCAACCATTGATCAACCATTATTCATTAACCATCATTCATTCATCAACCATCTATCAATGATCCATTAATCAACCATCATCCATCATTCATTCATCAACCATATATCAATAATCTATCCATCAGCCATCCATCAATCATCCGCCTACTAACCCTCATCCATCCATCATCCATCCGTCCATTATCTGTAGCCGCTTATCCTGTACAGGGTCACGGGCAAGCTGGAGCCTATCCCAGCTGACTGTGGGCAAGAGGCGGGGTTCACCCTGGACAAGTCACCAGGTCATCACAGGGCTGACACATAGAGACAAACAACCATTCACACTCACATTCACACCTACAGTCAATTTAGAGTCATCAGTTAACCTAACCTGCATGTCTTTGGACTGTGGGGGAAACCGGAGCACCCGGAGGAAACCCACGCGGACACAGGGAGAACATGCAAACTCCGCACAGAAAGGCCCTCGCCAGCCACGGGGCTCAAACCCGGACCTTCTTGCTGTGAGGTGACAGCACTAACCACTACACCACTGTGCCGCCCCCATCAATCATCTATGAATCATCAATCAACCATCAATCACTCAGTCATCCATCAACCATCATCCATCAATAATCCATCAGCCATCCATCAACCATCATCCATTAACCATCATTCATTCATCAACCATCTATCAATAATCTATCCATCAACCATCCCTCAATCATCCACCATCTTTCAACCATCCATCAAACATCATCCATCTATCAAACATCCATCAATCATCCACCTATCAATCATGCATCCACTATCAACAATCCATCAACCATCCATCCATCAACCAAAATCCAATAACTCTCCATCAACCATCAATTAACAATCCATGAACCATTAATCAGTCATCATCATCATCATCATCATCATCATCATCCCATTAAGCATCATCATCATCATTATCATCATCCTCATAATCCTCCTCCTCCTCCTCCTCATCATCATCATCATCCCATTAAGCATCATCATCATCATCATCATCATCATCCCATTAAGCATCATCCTCATCCTCATCCCATTAAGCATTATCCTTATCCTCATCTCATTAAGCATCATCATCACCATCATCATCCTCATCCCATTAAGCATCATCATCATCATCATAATTATCCTCATCCCATTAAGCATCATCATCATCATCATCATCATAATTATCCTCATCCCATTAAGCATCATCATCATCATCTTCATCCTCATAATCATCATCTTCCTCCTCATCATCATCATCCCATTAATCATCATCATCATCATCATCCCATTAAGCATCATCCTTATCCTCATCTCATTAAGCATCATCATCATCATCATCATCATCCTCATCCTCATCCCATTAAGCGTCATCATCATCATCATCATCATCATAATTATCCTCATCCCATTAAGCATCATCATCATCATCATCATCTTCATCCTCATAATCATCATCATCGTCATCTTCCTCCTCCTCTTCATCATCATCCCATTAGTCATCATCATCATCATCATCATCATCATCCCATTAAGCATCATCCTCATCCTCATCCCATTAAGCATCATCCTCATCATCATCATCATCATAATTATCCTCATCCCATTAAGCATCATCATCATCTTCATCCTCATAATCATCATCATCATCCTTATCCTCCTCCTCATCATCATCATCCCATTAAGCATCATCCTCATCCTCATCATCCTCATACTCATACTCATCCATCAGGAAAAGGTAAGTGACTGAGTGGGAAGAAAGACTTGCTAAATTAGATGAGAAGAATGAATGAGAACCTTGGAGATTTCCTGGGAGAGACACACACACACACACACACACACACACACTTTCCTTGTGGACAGGCTGTAAAGAGAGTTGATGCTGATGATGCGATGTTATCCTTTCATCCCGAGCTGAAGATCTGAAGCTCTGATATCGTTCAGTGTTTCAGGTAAGACTCTAAATATTACTTTAAATAATAATTTTATTTCTATATATTTTACAGATTAGCAATCAGAATACGATGCTTTATTTTATCTTATCTTGGAGTTACCATTTTGACGTCAAAACAACATTTCCTTTCATAATATATTTGAGGATTTTGTCATTTCTACACATTATTATTATTATTATTATTATTATTATTATTATTATTATTATTGCTGTATTTTTTGAGGGTGTGGTCTAAAAAAGATTGGATGTCTTTGCATTAGCTGTAGTTTACTGTCAACATGAAAGGGTTTTTTTTTAATTTCTCAAATTTACCTTTTTATGTCCTTAGTCATGTGATATGTGTGAGAATTTAAAATCCCTTATGACTATTATTAAGGAGTATTTGTCTCTATGGAACTATTCATATTAAATATGATTTTAATATTTAGTATGAATAGTTCCATAGAGACAAATACAGATATTCTCTGGTTGCAGTTACTAAGTGCAGCTTGTTTTATTTATTGCACGTGTATGGTTGTTATGATGTGATTATATTTCAATTTCTGTCAACTTAGAGATTTTAGGGTCCAAAAAGTCTGAGTCCACCACAGGGAATTGTTTCCTTTGACTTCTTATGAAACGCTACTTATATTACATTCTATATTTTACACACAATGCCATCATGATAATAGAAGTAAGTAGCATGAAGTTGATGATGCTAATAATGTAAAATTATTACAGTTCAAGTGCATAGCAAATAGGAAGGGATTATAACAGAGCCCAGCTTCAATCATACATTTCCTGAAAGGTGAAAAAAAAATACAGTAAATAGTGGCCAATGGGGCAATAGAGCAAAGTAGTGAAAGTTTGAGACCACTAGGGTGAGCTGTGAAAACAGAGACAGGTCAGAAACTGGAGGTGAAAAGTTAAACTGGATTAGATGCACAAAGTGGCATGGTGGTGTAGTGGTTAGCACTGTCACCTCACAGCAAGAAGGTCCTGGGTTCGAGCCCAGTGGCCAATGGGGGGGGGGCCTTTCTGTGTGGAGTTTGCACGTTCTCCCCCTGTCTGTGTGGGTTTCCTCTGGGTGCTCCGGTTTCCCCCACAGTCCAAACACATGCAGGTTAGGATAATTGGTGGCTCTAAATTGACCATAGGTGTGAATATGAGTGTCTCTGTGTCAGCCCTGCGATAACCTGGCGACTTGTCCGGGGTGTACCCCGCCTCTTGCCCATAGTCAGCTGGGATAGACTCCAGCTTGCCTGCGATCCTATAGAACAGGATAAGCAGTGACAGATAATGGATGGATGGATGGATGGATGCACAAAAAAACCCTCTGGAACTGGATCAGGACCTGAGACAGGGAATGGAAGCAGAAATTTATTTGAATTGAGTAGGGATCCAATTTAAACTGAGGCCAAGACAAAGACTAGAATTGGTTCAGCCACACAAGGCAGGTACAGGACTATTGTAGTGTGGTGTAAGTGGAAAGAATCCAATGATTATCAAAGTCCACTGGGAGCAAACAGCAATAAAGCTGGAAAACCAAACAGACAGGAAGAGGAAATAAGACCCAGGAGCTTACTTTTACAGGGAACAAGAATTCACCATCAGACAACGCTCCAACAGGGTATAAATAGACAAACTAACTAAGATCTCAAAAGGACCAGGTGGACACAATTGGGAAATACACTAATGACTAAATGGGTCAGAATCAATGCTATAGAACAAACAAACAAAAAATCAGATGATGTGAAATCAATATAAATGACATAAGAAATGTACCATGTACTAAGAGAAGGTAAATGGTGGTGACTAAAACTGGCCAAGAATGGGACTGGAATTGCTTGGGAATAGACTAGAACTGGATCAGGGGCTGAGACAGGTACAGGAACAAGAAAGAGCTGGCCAAGAATGGGACTGAAACTGCATCAAGGTCCAATATGGATCTATAGCAAAAACTAGGATTGTAAGTGGATCAAGACATGAGATATGTATGGGGCTGGAAATGGCCAAGAAAGGGTCAAAGTGATGTTGCCAAGGGAGAAACGAAGACTGGAACTGGTGCAGGGGCTGAGGTAGGCAGGGTACTGGAGCTGGTCAAGAAAAGGACTGGAACTACATCAGGGAACAAAACAGATCTAAGGCAAAGAAAAGGACTACAATTTGATCAGGAGCCAAGATAAACATAAGACTAGAGATGGCTAAAAAGGCACTGGAACTGTGTCAAAGGCCAAAAAAGATCTGGGGCAACAACAAGGACTGGATTGGAGGGGCTTGGGGTTGGTCCGTGCATCAGAGATGAAACAAATCTGAGACAAAGAACAGGACTAGAACTGTATCAGGGACTGAGACCAGTACAGGAACAAGAAAGAGCTGGCTAAGAATGGGACTAAAACTGTATCAAGGTTTAATATGGATCTATAGCCAAAAACTAGGAGTGTAACTGGATCAGGACATGAGAAATGTATGGGACTGAAAATGGCCAAGAAAGGGTCAGGAATGGCATCAAGGGTGAAAGTGATGTTGCCAAGGTAGAAACAAAGACTGGATCTGGTGCAGGGGCTGAGGTAGGCAGGGTACTGGAGCTGACCAAGAAAGGGACTAGAACTACATCAGGGGACAAAACAGATCTAAGGCAAGAAAAGGACTGCAATTTGACCAAGAAGAGTATAAAACTAGAGATGGTTAAAAAGGCACTGGAACTGTGTCAAAGGCCAAAAAAGATCTGAGGCAATGACAAGGACTGGATTTGAAGGGCTTGGGGTTGGTCCGTGCATGAGAGACAAAACAAATCTGAGACAAAGAACAGGACTAGAACTGGATCAGGAGTTTGACCAAAAAAGACATGACCAAAAAAGGACCTGGAACTGTGTCAGATGAAGAACAGGACTATAATTGGATTTGAGGTGAGATGGATATAGGAGTGGAAGTAGCTAGGACTGGGACAAGAAATGCATTGGATGTCAACCTACATTACGAATAGCAAAGTTGGGACTAGGACTGACTCATGGGCAGGAGTAGAGATCAGAGATCAGAAGCAGGTTTAGGACTAAACATGTGGCAGAGGCTTATGTGAGTGAATCCTTGAGGGTACCACCCAGGTACAGTTTTTCAAATACTATTTTTCTTCAGAGTTCAACATTGCAGTACAAAATTTTTCTTTTTCTTTTTTCTTTTTTAGTTCTTTGTCATGGACTCAAACATTTTTAGTATGCAATGTTGCCAAGTTTATGTCCTTTTTCTGTGACTTAACAGTTTACCAGCCATGCCATCATCATCATCTCCATTGGAGCTCATCGCTCTGGCTGAACACTCTCTCTCCATTGCACGTTCTCTGTCTTTCTCCCTCACCCCCGAGCCGCTCAGTCCATACACTGATGGCACCGTGTTCAGCCTTTCATGGCATGCTGGAACAGCGCGTAGCACCTGTGAACTCTACCGCAATGCTATTGTTCTGATCTGCACCGGAGGCAGTGTGCTGGTCGGTGGCATGATCTTCAGTGGTCTCTACTTTGCTGGAATATCCAAGACTTACGCCAACATCCTGGGCCCTCTCATGCTGTCGTTTGGGATCATGGTGCTTGTCGTTGGCATCGTTTTGGTGCCCATTACTCATGAAATGAGGCAAAACACTTTTAAGAGAATGTGCAGCTGGTATGGAAGTCAGTGTACTGTGTAGGACAAGAAGATATCATGTTCACAGGAAACCGTCCTGTATATTCAATTCAGTTCAATTCACAAAACAGAAATCTTTACAGAAATCTGGATGTAGATTGAGATTCCTAATGAACAAACCAGAGGTGGCAGTGGCAAGGAAAAAAACCTCTGAAATTACATGAGGAAGAAACCTTGAGAGGAACCAGACCACCTCTTCTGGGTGACATCAGACAGTGGGATTATAAGCCATTACCTTCCACAGGTGTAAAAGAATAAAGACAAACAATACTGCATGTGTTGGAAGGATGTGGGCCGTATTCAGAATTGGTGACTTAAATCCAAAAATTACATCGATATTCACACTGGGAAAGTTTTTTGTATTCAGTTAGATTACAAAAAAATCAGGGATAGGAAATGTGGACTGAAGAAGGATTATTTTTTTTTTTTTTACTGTCAAATGTGAATGTGAATAGTGATCCACTCCTTTTCACTATTAAATCCTCACCACACTACACACTTAACTCTGAGTACAGTCCAGTGTGACTAAGTCCTTAAGACATGAGCACAGGACAAGCATTATTATTAAAGTAGATACAGAGATACACTAAGTTCCTTCTGTGTGATCAAAAAAAAACCCAACTGCACTGGCAATAATCACAGTATCATATAGTATTTCTGCATTTGGGAGAACCACATTTTCATTTTTGAACATTAAAGTGCTGAGAATGCCACACTAATGGCTATTATGCCAAATGGAAAGCGATATTTAAGCACAATCGAATAAATGATCAGCGCTCTGCATGCTCAAATCAATACTCATCCATTCACACGAAGTGAATTTGATGTTCTGAGTGCTTCAGCTGTCAGAACTTCACTCAGAGCTCACATGAAACAGGAAGTATCTTTCAGACATATCTACTGTATATGTATTATATCACCTATTAAAAAAAAGTTTTATATCGAGTGAAATACCTTTTCTGTTTTTTCATTTGCTGACATTTATAGTTCCTGTAAACCAGTGGCGGCTGGTAATCTTTCAAACGGGAGGCTGGTCAGTTACGATATTTCCAGATTTTAAAAGAAAAAAGAAAAAAAACACATAAATTTTGCCCATACTCTTGCCTCTGATCTGGCTGGTTGTTGGCACCGTCACAAACTGTGAAATAACAGGTTCTTTTGGCCCAGTAGCCTACTGTCCAATATACATGATGGTGGGGTGTTTGGGGGGGGGGGGGGTATATTTTAACATTTTATATTTTAAAATTGTGGCATGTTGTTTAAAAATTGATCATTATTGAAAGCAGCTCTTTGTCAGGAACCTCAGCAGTAACAGCAGAGTGTTCTGGAATAGGCACAAGCACTGACCTTGGGGAGCCAAACATAGAGCTGGGTGCCACACATTTCATTCAATGACACTTTCCCTATATTTTACTTATTTTGACTGAGAAATGTTTTATTGACAATTTTGATAACCCTTCACTTTTAATCCAGGTCTGTAGTGTGAAATGTTCTCGGCTGTGTTTTTGTTTAAAAATGTTTTCAAAATTGTAGCTGTGTTTAATTCATATCCAGAAAAATATATATTCCAATATAATATACTCAGCATAAACATTTTAAATAGATTCTATATTTTTGGTCCATCCATGACATATTACTAAAGTAGCCTATTTACTGTTGTTGATGTGGGTCACTTGCTGTTAGCCAATTCACTTTCTCATACCAGGAGAGCTGAAAGGAACGAGTATTATTCCCTACCTTTTTCACTAAGTCAATTTGAGGCGTTGGTCTACCCTGCTCTTTAATTTTAATTTTTTCCCTGAAAGGAAGACTGGCAAATGGCTTCGCCAAAATTAAATCAGCAATGCTTGGCATCCGTGCGCAGCTTTCTTGCTAGCTGACTAGCTCCCTCAAGTTCAAGTTCAGTCACTCAAATAAACGAAATTTCTGGAACTAAGATAGCAAACTTGACAACACTATATTTACACTTTATTTACAATGAAAATATATACAAACTAAAAAAGCAGGTAGAAACCGTATGTAATGAATGAAATCGAAATGTAAGCTGAGCTCTTACAATACACCACAGCACTTGCGAATCCGCATTGGACTGAACTGAGATTCACCGCTGCCTGTCTATATTTGAAACGAGCTGTCAATCAAAGAAAATATCCGGCCGCTTTCACCAATCACCAGTCTCCTCGCGGAAACTGCCATGTCCCTCCCACTGTGAGGCTCGGAGTCCGTGGGCGGGCGTTTTCGCAGTATTTGTCCAATAACCGTCTTGCATTTTGAGATTGAAAAGTGCATAGCTCCCAAATGCCATTGAAGTCCATTGAGGCTGGGAGTCCAGTGGGCAGGCGTTTTCGCAGTATTTGTCCAATAATCGTCTTGCATTTTGAGATTGAAAAGCGCATCGCTCCCAAATGCCATTAAAGTGCACTGAGGCTGGGCTGCATCGCGCTGTCACGAGGGGGAAAAACTCACGCACACATTAGGCGAACTGGGGAAAGTTATAACGGAATGATTTCGCACTGTAGTGGGTTGAGCACATATATTTCTATGATTTTGGATCTGAAATAGCAATGTTATAAGGTCGGCTATAACATAAGCCTAGCGCAATTCATCCTACACGATGTTCGTCATTTTTAGAGAAGGCTGAGCCTCCCTCGTTGTCTTAGAACAATCGCCCGTGCTGTAAATAGAATGGCTTTAAACACTTTACATGAATGAGATCAGTGTCGGATTTGAACGACGTGACTGTATAATAACATCATCACATCCTTCATTCAACCTACCCCTAATGCACCTCACTGCATTCAGGTTTGGAAAGAGATTAAAACACAGACTGGCTGTAAACTTTATTTGTATGATGATATACAGTTTATAAGAAACATTAAAGACTTTATACTTTATTTTGTCATGATTTAAGTTATAAATTAAATTAGGTACAAGCAGGTAGCAGTTATTATTGATTCAACAACACAATACTGATTGCTAATTAGTGCACTTAATTACATGGAACATGACCTGTAGTGATTACTCTTCATTACGCTTCAACACAAGTGACACAGATGAGAAATGAGTAATGAGAAGTATGAGCAATTAAATATGAGTAACAAATTGTAGTCTTTACTCTCACTTATGATTGATTGTATCTTAAACAGCAATAATTACTCTTGATTGTGAGTACCATAAACACCAGTGAGTACTCTTGAATACTCCTGACTGAGTACAATAAACACAAGTAATTACTCTTGATTGTGAGTACCATAAATACCAGTAATTACTCTTGAATACTCTTGATTGTGAGCACCTTAA
Source organism: Neoarius graeffei (assembly GCF_027579695.1). Taxonomy (NCBI): domain Eukaryota; kingdom Metazoa; phylum Chordata; class Actinopteri; order Siluriformes; family Ariidae; genus Neoarius; species Neoarius graeffei. The sequence goes on from NC_083590.1 coordinate 8,238,689, forward strand.
ACTGCAGTAATTACTCTCAAATACTCTTGATTGTGAGTAACTTAAACTGCAGTAATTACTCTCGGATACTCTTGATTGTGAGTACCTTGAACTGCAGTGAGTACTCTCGAATACTCTTGATTGTGAGTACCTTAAACAAGAGTACTTACTCTTGAATACTCTTGATTGTGAGTACCTTAAACAAGAGTACTTACTCTTGAATACTCTTGATTGTGAGTACCTTAAACAAGAGTACTTACTCTTGAATACTCTTGATTGTGAGTACTTTCAACTGCAGTGAGTGCTCTCGAATACTCTTGATTATGAGCGTGTTAAAGTGCACTAGTTACTCTTGAATACTCTTGATTGTGAGTACCTTAAACAAGAGTACTTACTCTTGAATACTCTTGATTGTGAGTACTTTCAACTGCAGTGAGTGCTCTCGAATACTCTTGATTATGAGCGTGTTAAAGTGCACTAGTTACTCTTGAATACTCTTGATTGTGAGTACCTTAAACTGCACTAATTACTCTTGAATACTCTTGATTGTGAGTACCTTCAACTGCAGTGAGTGCTCTTGAATACGCTTGATTATGAGTGTGTTAAAGTGCACTAATTACTCTTGAATACTCTTGATTGTGAGTACCTTAAACTGCAGTGAGTACTCTTGAATACTCTTGATTGTGAGTACCTTCAACTGCAGTGAGTGCTCTCGAATACGCTTGATTATGAGTGTGTTAAAGTGCACTAATTACTCTTGAATACTCTTGATTGTGAGTACCTTAAACTGCAGCAAGTACTCTTGAATACTCTTGATTGTGAGTACCTTAAACTGCAGTAATTACTCTTGAATACTCTTGATTGTGAGTACCTTAAACTGCAGTGAGTACTCTTGAATACTCTTGATTGTGAGTACCTTAAACTGCAGTAATTACTCTTGAATACTCTTGATTGTGAGTACCTTAACCTGCAGTGAGTACTCTTGAATACTCTTGATTGTGAGTACCTTAAACTGCAGTAATTACTCTTGAATACTCTTGATTGTGAGTACCTTAACCTGCAGTGAGTACTCTTGAATACTCTTGATTGTGAGTACCTTAAACTACAGTGAGTACTCTTGAATACTCTTGATTGTGAGTACCTTAACCTGCAGTGAGTACTCTTGAATACTCTTGATTGTGAGTACCTTAAACAAGAGTAATTACTCTTGAATACTCTTGACTGTGGGTACCTTACACAACAGTAATTACTCTTGAATATGAGGTACATATACTGTAGTAATTACTTTCACTTTTAAGTTTCAAGAGCAAAAGATTTACTATTTATTATGTGATAAATAATTGTGGGATTAAACTGTACTGTTGTAAAATCTGTACTAAAGAAAGCGTAGAATCGCTGAACCCAGTCCATATTACACTTTTCAGATCCATCAACTCCATCTTTTTTTCAGTATCTCAGTGTCTCATTTTGCTTGTTGTTCTTATTCGACCCACCCAGGTGAAGAGACGGTGTGTATGATAGCGTCTCTGAAGCCGCTGGTCATGAACGTGTCAGACACACTGAAGCGCAGGGCAGAGGAAATGCTCTCAGCTAAAAGAAATGGCTCGCGCATGGACGTGGACATGACCTTCTCGTACATTTGCTTAGCGCATACATTTTGCATGCAGGTTCATTTGGCAGACAAATGTCCATGTGGGGTGAAACACTGACAGCTGGTGAGAGAAGCTCTTTCAGGTGCACCAGGAAGTGCTGAAAGACGTGTAACAAGTATCCATGTTGGACAGGATCGGAGGAGAGCAGACGAAACTTTGGATTCATTTTGTATTTAAAATATGTAAACGTTTCACAAATGTATATAATCCAGGTGATAAGTGATAACTACCATCATTTTATGAGAAGACAAAAATTAATTAATTAATTAATTAATTAACCCCGCCGACAGTAGTCGGAGGGGTTATTATTTTCACCTGCGTCAGTCTGTGTGTGCGTGTATCTGTCTGTCTGTGTATCTGCAAGATATCTCAAGAACCAATGGATCGATTTGGACCAAATTTTGTACGTGTTGCCAATCACCCAGGAAGGAAACCATTAAATTTTGGAGGTCAAAGGTCAAAGGTCAAGGTCATGGCAGAACTTCGAAATTTTCGCCCAATGTATTTTAATAGGGAAAAGGCGGGGTTTGCACTCGTTAGAGTGTCCCTGTCTAGTTAATTAATTAATATAGTCAGAGTATGGACTGTTTATAGCTGCTATAAAAAGGATGGTCCATAACATTAAGGCATGAAAAGCATGTTTTGTAAGACAAATCCAAAAAATAATGATAAAAAATAAAAAGCAATTGTTGCTGTGGGCGGCACGGTGGTGTAGTGGTTAGCGCTGTCGCCTCACAGCAAGAAGGTCCGGGTTCGAGCCCCGTGGCTGGCGAGGGCCTTTCTGTGTGGAGTTTGCATGTTCTCCCCGTGTCTGCGTGGGTTTCCTCCGGGTGCGCCGGTTTCCCCCACAGTCCAAAGACATGCAGGTTAGGTTAACTGGTGACTCTAAATTGAGCGTAGGTGTGAATGTGAGTGTGAGTGGTTGTCTGTGTCTATGTGTCAGCCCTGTGATGACCTGGCGACTTGTCCAGGGTGTACCCCGCCTTTCACCCGTAGTCAGCTGGGATAGGCTCCAGCTTGCCTGCGACCCTGTAGAACAGGATAAAGCGGCTACAGATAATGGATGGATGGAATTGTTGGTGAGTAGCTGTGGGATAAGAGGAATAAAACAGTGGGATGTGATGAAGGTGGGAAGAGTTCCTCTGCTTCATCACACTGCTGGAGGCTAACACACACACACACACTCAGTGATACAGATATGTAGCGAATACTGTGGGGGTTTTGGACTCGATGGCTATCCATAAACAGGAGACCACACCTGGGGCGCGCTGTCGGAGATCCCAGTGACGTCACTCAGGGCGGTTACCTGCAGCTCAGGTGGGTGGAGGTGCAGGCGCGCGCTGTCGGGCTCCTCAGCATCATTGCGGAGTGATGGAGCTGAGGAGGATCATCGGCCAGTGCGCGCCGCTCTTCTTCATGGCGCTCTTCTTTGACCTGACGGGCTTCATCGTGCTGCTGGTGGGTCTGTCAGGGGCCCCGCACATCGGGGGCCGCGGCTACGGGGATTTCCTGGCGCTCACCGGCGCCATCCTCATGTTCTTCGGCGTGGGCATGTGGGTGATGTGGCACGCGGGGAACATCGGGGAGGACGGGAAGCGCAGCGACTTGGGGCGGCTGGCCAGGAGACTGACGGAGCGGCTGGGGTCACTGCGCGGGCCCGGGGGGAAAGGGGAGGAAGAGGAGGAGGAGCAGGAGGAAGAGGAGGAGGAGGAGGAGAAGAAGGAGAAGGATGGGGGCAAGAGCGAGGAAAATGCTGCGTACATCAACGAGGCGTACGAACCGACAGACACCGAGACAGTCTGAGAGCAGGTGAGGTCACCATAATAATAATAATAATAATAATAATAATAATAATAATAATAATAATAATAATGTGAGCACTATTAATATCAATATTTAGAGTGAATGTGGGGCTTCTTCTAGATATCCTTTATAGAATAAAACGTTATCTGTCTCAGAGTTCTCTCACAGAAAGAGTGAATGTTGGTGTTCTAATCCCAGAACATCTTCAAGAGAAAAATATAACATTTAGACTATAGACCGAGATCAAATACAACATGTTGCGCTCTCTCTCTCTCTCTCTCTCTCTCTTTCTGTGTGTGTGTGGCCTTGATTTTGAAATTAACTGGCACTGTATAGACCTGAGTTAAACAGAGAACCTTTGTGATTATTCTACATTAATTTGTTAATTGGTGATTTTACACAGAACACGCTTTAGACTTCAAAAGAAAAAAATGATTTTAATTGTGATCAATTCACTGTAAAATGTGTGATTAATTGATTCATTAGATATTTTTAATTGATTGACAGCCCTATCTCATCAGATTTTCATACAAGTCCTAAAAGTAGATAAAGAGAACCCAGTTAAACAAATGAGACAAAAATATTATACTTGGTCATTTATTTATTGAGGAAAATGATCCAATATTACAGATCTGTGAGTGGCAAAAGTATGTGAACCTTTGCTTTCAGTTTCTGGTGTGACCCCCTTGTGCAGCAATAACTGCAACTAATCGTTTGCGGTAACTGTTGATCAGTCCTGCACACCAGCTTGGAGGAATTTTAGCCCGTTCCTCCGTACAGAACAGCTTCAACTCTGGGATGTTGGTGGGTTTCCTCACATGAACTGCTCGCTTCAGGTCCTTCCACAACATTTTGATTGGATTAAGGTCAGGACTTTGACTTGGCCATTCCAAAACATTAACTTTATTCTTCTTTAACCATTCTTTGGTAGAACGACTTGTGTGCTTAGGGTCATTGTCTTCCTGCATGACCCACCTTCTCTTGAGATTCAGTTCATGGACAGATGTCCTGACATTTTCCTTTAGAATTCGCTGGTATAATTCAGAATTCATTGTTCCATCAATGATGGCAAGCCATCCTGGCCCAGACACAGCAAAACAGGCCCAAACCATGATACTACCACCACCATGTTTCACAGATGGGGTAAGGTTCTTATGCTGGAATGCAGTTTTCCTTTCTCCAAACATAACGCTTCTCATTTAAACCAAAAAGCTCTATTTTGGTCTCATCCGTCCACAAAACATTCTTCCAATAGCCTTCTGACTTGTCCACGTGATCTTTAGCAAACTGCAGACAAGCAGCAATGTTCTTTTTGGAGAGCAGTGGCTTTCTCCTTGCAACCCTGCCATACACACCATTGTTGTTCAGTGTTCTCCTGATGGTGGACTCATGAACATTAGCCAATGTGAAAGACGTCTTCAGTTGCTTAGAAGTTACCCTGGGGTCCTTTGTGACCTCGCCGACTATTACACGCCTTGCTCTTGGAGTGATCTTTGTTGGTCGACCACTCCTGGGGAGGGTAACAATGGTCTTGAATTTCCTCCATTTGTACACAATCTGTCTGGCTGTGGATTGGTGGAGTCCAAACTCTTTAGAGATGGTTCTGTAACCTTTTCCAGCCTGATGAGCATCAACGACGCTTTTTCTGAGGTCCTCAGAAATCTCCTTTGTTCATGCCATGATACACTTCCACAAACATGTGTTGTGAAGATCAGACTTTGATAGATCCCTGTTCTTTAAATAAAACAGGGTGCCCACTCACACCTGATTGTCATCCCATTGATTGAAAACACCTGACTCTAATTTCACCTTCAAATTTACTGCTAATCCTAGAGGTTGACATACTTTTGCCACTCACAGATTTGTAATATTGGATCATTTTCCTCAATAAATAAATGACCAAGTATAATATTTTTGTCTCGTTTGTTTAACTGGGTTCTCTTTATCTACTTTTAGGACTTGTGTGAAAATCTGATGATGTTTTAGGTCATATTTATGCAGAAATATAGAAACTTTCAAGCACCACTGTATAGAGAGAGAGAGAGAGAGAGAGGGAGGGAGAGGGAGGGGGAGAGAGAGAGAATACACATACAGAACACACTGTGCTCATGGGTCGGAAGTTTTTATCCATCCCAGTATCCAAAGTGTTGGTCACCTTTTCAGTTCCTGGTTTAGTTCTTCGCCCCTGAGTGCCACACTGCTGTACAGTAGAGAGCTGAGCAGGACAGATGTTTCCACACGGTGTTTTGCCTGAAAGTGATATTTTAAAAGACGAGGTGCTTCTCTGTTAATTTAATTCAACTTTGCAAATTACTTTTGTTTATTTAGTGGTTCCGTTGGGCAACTTTTTATATTCAAACTTTCCACCCAAAACTCCTTCACTGTTTGTCTTCATCTTTACCTCGGGATTGTTCTTCACTGTATCTTTGCCTCGGGATTGTTCCTCACCAGTGGCGTGCACAGACATTTTGGGGGGCAAGTGCTCTGGGGGAAAAAAAGGGCACTTTTTTGCGCATGTGGAACACCTTATTATAAAAGTCTGAGATTTAACCCTCCTCTTGTGTTCGGGTCGCCACTGACCCGTTTTAGTTTTTAAAGGTGTGAAACAACCACTTAATGTTAATTTATTACATCAAGGCTTTTTGACTTTGCCAGGAATCTCTAGTTGAACAAAATAGAAAAAGAAATTTTTGTTTTCCTAAATCTGAAAATGGTCTAGCAAAAAATATAATACTTATGTGCAGTTGTTTCTGTATGCGACGGGCTACTTCACAACAAAATAATTACAGCTTGGGCTTAGAGGGCAAACAATACATTTTCACTCGATTCATGTGTTACCTGGCTGGTGGGGCAGGGGAAGAGCTGACTGACTGCCCGATGTGTTGTCTGCGCTACGACAAGGCCGTGGCTTCCAGGACGCTATGCTGCTGCAACCTCACATTGAATGCACTGCACGCTTGTTCACGTGACAGAGCAAGAGAGACAGAGGTCCGGTGTGTGTGCGGAGGGGGCACACATCGGGACATTATTTTCACACACGCTTTTAATGCCGCGGCTTTTCTAAAAGATCATGTCGACATTGGCCTCAGTAAACTGTAAAAAAAAAAAAAATTCAAAAGGGCACTTTTTTGGACAGAAGGCAGAGGGGCAGGTGCTTGAGCACCACCTCGTGTCTATCTGTGCACGCCACTGTTCTTCACTGTATCTTTGCCTCGGGATTGTCTCCGGCTAGGACGAGGTTTCACACCATCTGTGTCATAGATCAGCCCCCACACAGGGAGGAAACAAAACACAGCTTTGTTAATTGCGTTAATTTATTTTAACAAGTTATATGTTTTAAATTTATCACAATGATTAATGCATTAATTCTGACAGCCCTAATAGTGTAATATACTCATACATAATAAATTACATCATATGATGGAGAATCGAATGAAAATCTTCAAAGTGAAGCACTTTAGAATTGAATAGATTTTTTTTCCTTGAAGAATCCATACACTCGTTAAGCGCTGAAACACACACACACACACTGGATAAAATGGAAGGCATATTGCAAAATTATACACTTTAATGACACAATTTACAATAAAGAAGTTGAAAAAGGCAGCTTTCATTTGACTCTCTGTGGTATAATACACCATTACACTGTTATTAAATACAATACTTCCTGTACCTTGTGATATAATCACATCACTACATCACTTTCACACTTACTACTGTTAATAATCATCAAAGGTCAGTCATATTACTTCAGTTAACATGATCAGCAGTTATGTCCTCCTGCTTGTGTTATTATTAATAATAATCCTACTAATAATAATCCTAATAAAGGCTCTAAAGATAACAGAAATAATAATACACCTAAAAATAATCATTATAACCTACAGCATCAGTAACTACGACTGTTCTCGTGTTATTATACAGTGTACTATACCGTTTTATTATCAGTATTATGAGATTAATGTATTATTATTATTATTATTATTACAGACCCCCCAGATCTGTTAGTGCAGGTGTTTTCCACTCGAATTTGTTCTACACCTTTAATTTGTGGTGCTGAAATATTGATATCAATCTGATACGTGGTCATGTGACTCAAGCGTGAAGAGTCAGATTAGATTTCGTTTGACATTTCCATCACCTCCATCACAGGGATCATTCATGTGTCTGAAAGATGGAGGCGTTTTACACTTTAATCACGTTCGTCATGCTGGTCTAAGGGCAGCTGTTAAATTAGACCCGTAAATGTTTATAATGTCTATTATAAGTGACTGTATCGCACAAATTCAAAAACACAACGATGGCGGTGTTCAGACGAGACAGACGTGAGTCGTCTTTTCCCAAAGCGTGGCATCACGTCACAAAACTATAAGAACAAAAACTGCATGTTGCCACGGCGATACCAACACATGCTGCATACCTGCTGGTAAAACTATAAGAACAAAGGCGGTGCATTTCCATGGCGATAGAATTACATGTTTCTGAGCTGATGTGTGAAACTGTATGGGCAAAGGCAAAGTGTTGCCATGGTTACATGTAACTACACCACATAGCAGGTGTTAAAAAGTAGAACAAAAAAGGTAGCATGTTGTCATGGTGACAGCATCATATGTTCCATCTGTAGCACGTAGCTGATTTAAAAAAATAAACTATTACGACAAAAGTAGCATGTTGCCATGGTGACAGACTAACATATTCCACAGCTGATGTTCGACACCGTGATCCAACAATATCACATATCTGACGTTAGAAACCATTTGAATAGAGGTGGTATGTTGCCATGGTGACAGCACAGCACAACGCTGATGCTGGAACTCACTCACCACTAAAGTGCAGCTCAGATGGGATTCGTTTGAAGTCGTGTTGCTGGAGGACGTCTGTAGTGATGATGATGATCGGTTGGTGTAAAGGGGCGTGGCTCTGCTCAGCCATTAGTAGGTCACATTACCATAACATGGCTACAGTGTGTGTTTATTCTCGAAACGCAATAATGTCCCTGAAACTCACCGACAGCATCAGTTCTCTTTTATGATGTTATTTATGTGTATATTATCTGTGGTTTTCTGTTTTACAATATACAATGGATACAATGGAGTCTTTACCCGCAGTTCAGACGGGACACACCCTGGTGTTACCTGAAGTTCTGTATGTCTAGCACTCAGGTTATAGAACAGTAATGTGGAGTCGAGTCTGTAGAAAAGGACTGATATGGACACATAAAACCTCCAAGACACTCTGGGATTAACGGCATTACACTCCTCCACATGGGAAACTCATCCCATCTGAGTAAAGTGAGGTGTGTTGGTGTGATGCAGTGTTATTCTCAAACGTAACACGTTTACAGGGACGGGAAATGGTATTCAGACACTTTTGTTTTTACAGCTCTGGAAAAAAATTAAGAGACGACTTTAAATTTTTTTTGTAAATCAGCATCTCTATGTCTGGCAGCTATTTCATTCCAGTGTCTGTGCTGGGATTCCAACACAAGCACATCTCATTTTACTTAACGAGGCACTGATGAGGTGATCACCTGACCCAAATCTCATTTAACGAGGAAAAGTATAAAAACCACTGCTGTGCTCATCACTATCCTCTTGCAATAGGACCAGTTTGGACGGCAAAAACAGTGCTAGACGGACCTTAAATTTAATTGGAATACAAACGTATCTATTCATCATGCCAAAAGAGTTCAAAAGAAAAGTTTTGAGTGAGAAAAAGAAGGGTTCAGTTCTGGCTTTACTGGTAGAGGGATACAGTGAGCATCAGGTTGCTTCTATCCTTAAAATTTCAAAGACAACAAAGTTATAGACTGGCAGAGGGTGAAAGTGACTCTCCACTGACCGGGATGATCGTCAACTCCTTCAAATGTATCTCAACAACCGTCGAGTGGGGGCAGACATGGTCTAATGGTTAGAGAAGCAGCTTTGGGACCAAAAGGCCGCTCGTTCAATTCTTTGGACCAGCAGGACTGGCTGAAGTGCCCTTGAGCAAAGCACCTAACCCCCAACTGCTCATCAATTTGTTGATGTGATTATCAGTTCGGGCGGTGCCTGGCCAAAACCAAAACTAAAAACAACAACCGTTGATGACATCAAATGACCTACAAAAGGATGGCAAATGGTCGCTGGGGTTAACTGCATGGCAAGGACGATTCGAAACAGGCTCCTCTGGATGAGTTGAGGCAGGGTTCATGTGAAACTAGAAAAAAGCCCTTCATCAATGAGAAGTAAAGAAGAGCCAGGCTGAGGTGTGCTAAAGACCATAAGGATTGGACCTTAGAGGACTAGAGTAAGGTCGTCTTCTCTGATGAGTCCAATCTTCAGCTTTTCCCATCACCTGGTCATCTAACGGTTACACGGAGACCTGGAGAGGCCAACAGGCTACAGTGTCTCACACCCATTGTGAAATTCGGTGATGACCTGTGGGTGCTTCAGCAAGGCTGGAATGGGGCAGATTTTTGTTTGTGAAGGACACATGAGCCATCAAGCCGTGTCCAAGGTTATGCTGGAAGAAAACATGCTTCCTTCTGCTCTGACAATGTTCCCTAACTCTGAGGATCGGGTTTTCCAGCAGGACAATGCTCTATGCCACACAGCCAGGTCAATCAAGGTGTGGATGGAGGACCACAAGATCAAGACCCTGTCATGGCCAGCCCAGTCTCCAGACCTGAACCCCAGTGAAAACCTCTGAAGAGGAAGCTGGATGGTGACAAGCCATCAAACAAAAGCTGAGCTGATTGAATTTTTGCACCAGGAGTGGAATAAAGTCACCCAAGAGCAGTGTGAGAGACTGGTGGAGAGCATGACAAGACACATGAAAGCTGGGATTAAATCTCAGGGTTTTTCCATCAGATACTGATTTCTGAACTCATCCCAAGTTCAAACATTAGTATTGTGGTGTTTAAAATTAAATATGATCTTGATTTCTGTGTTTTATTCAAGGTCATTTTCTGCAAGCAAATGCTCGAAGTGACAATATTTTGATGTGGAGTTTGGGGGAAACGTTCTCGGTCGTTTAATTTTTTTCCAGAGCTGTTCAGTTTTTCTGACTGCCTTTTCACACGGCGCTAAATGTTTTATTTCTTTCTATCAGTTAAAGTCGGAGATGTTTCTGATGTTTCACGTATACACTCAGATCTTCTCATTCTAGAGGATTTAATAAGGTGAACTGATTTCTTGGCGTGTTATCCTGAAATGTGTGTGTGTGAATCACATTTTAAACACTCCTCTTTGTGTTTTCAGGTTAGTTCCTGTGTCCATGGAGGGTCTTGTGGAGGATTTGATCACGGCTGGAAAACTGAACTTATATTATTTTATCGTCATTTTATTTCACTCTGTTTCTGCCAACGCACCTGAAACACATCTAAACACACACACACACACACACACACACACACACACACACACACACACACCTACTGTATCAGGAGTACATTCTGTCCATGTGTGTCTCAGGGGAAGTGCTTGTTTGTTTGTTTCTGCTCTAAAGCTTCATGATTGTTTACACGTCTTTATTCTCCGAGCTCCAGCGACTGGCCCTGTGTTTGTTCTGTGAGTTTTGCTCCAGCGAGAGGATTTCACTGTCAAACCTGCTGAGCCTGGATGCAAACGTGTGTTTACATGAGCTCAACTTACACTCTCACTCTCACACGAGGAGCTTTTATAATAATAAAAGACTTTTAGAGAGAGCGAGAGAGAGGAAGTGAGACTGGTCAGACAGGTTTTAATGTTTTAATAAAAAACGTGTCTCTGGTTTCACCGCAAGCTGGAAAATCACCAACATTTAGAACATCTCACCTTCATCACTCACATTTACCTCACACTCGTTCATTTTATGTATTTATTATTTATCTATCATATCATCATTAACAACATGTCTCAATAACACACACACACACACACACACACATCACCACATATCACTATACACAACATGCACCTTACTCACTGAAATAAATGTGCAATGATTTAAATATATTTGTTTACTTAAAAAAATAAATATATATATATATATATATATATATATATATATATATATATATATATATATATATATATATATATAAATATTTCCACTGTGGGATTTTTGTGTGTTTTACACTCAAATGAGTCTCAGACTGAGTCTGTATTTATGAATTAAATGATGTGCAAACATTTTAGGTTTAGATTGTTTTTATTTGGGTTTTAATTTTTAAATTAAAATATTCAGATTTTTTTCATGATTATTTCTTTCACGACTTGCTTTATTTTGAGAAATCTTATTTTTTCCTTTTATAAAACTTTCCTCTGCAGGTTTTTAATGAAATACTTTATTTTGAGACTTTTTCTTTTTCTCTTTTTGAATTTTTTTCTGATTCTTAAAACTGTCTTTAATTCCAGACTTTCTTCTTTTTAATTGAGATTTCCCTTGATTTAATTTTCAGATATATTTTATTAACTTTAAAAGAGAGGGTTTTGTTCCCACAGTTTTATTTCAGGATTTACTTTGTTGAGGTTTTTTTTTAGACTTTGATTTTGTGTTTTGTTTTTGCTTAAAACATCCTCTTTTTATTTTGATGTTGTAATCCTTTTGTTTTTATTTACAAAGTTCCTCTTTGTTTATATTCATTAAGTAAACAGTAACACAGGACACATAAATAAAAGACATTACAGAAAAAATACATAATCTGACTGTTAACACATGGATATAAATCACAGCTCTTTCTCCACACACAGCAGCTGCCAGTGATTTTGAAAGCAACTTGAAATTTCATCTCCTCTACTTGCAGTAATCTCTGAGCTCCCAGTTCCTCCCTGTTTACAGAGGGACACTAAATCAACAGCCGCACAGTGGAAAGTTCTGCTTCTCTAATATTCACTGAGTTTATAGCAGCATTGGCTTTCGATCAGATCATATACAGACACAGAATTCACTTAGATCTATAACACTGACAATAAAAATCACTGACCATAATAATCACTGACCGTAATGATCACTGAGTATAATAATCACTGACTGTAATAATCACTGACTGTAACAAACACTGACCATAATAAACACTGACCGTAATAATCACTGACTATAATAATCACTGACCGTAATAATCACTGAGTATAATAATCACTGACTGTAATAATCACTGACCATAATAAACACTGACCATAATAAACACTGACCGTAATAATCACTGACTATAATAATCACTGACCGTAATAATCACTGAGTATAATAATCACTGACTGTAACAATCACTGACCATAATAATCACTGACTGTAATAATCACTGACCATAATAAACACTGACTGTAATAATCTCTGAGTATAATAATCACTGACTGTAATAATCACTGAGTATAATGATCACTGACTGTAACAATCACTGACCGTAATAATGACTGACCATAATAATCACTGACTGTAATAATCACTGACCATAATAAACACTGACTGTAATAATCTGAGTATAATAATCACTGACTGTAATAATCACTGACCATCATACTCACTGACTGTAATAATCACTGAGTATAATGATCACTGACTGTACTATTCATTGACCATAATAATCACTGACTGTAGTAATCACTGACCAGAATAATCACTGACTGTAATAATCACTGACCATAATAATCACTGACCGTAATAATCACTGACTATAATAATCACTGACTGTAGTAATCACTGACCATAATAATCACTGACCATAATAATCACTGACTATAATAATCACTGACTGTAGTAATCACTGACCATAATAATCACTGACCATTATAATCACTGACCGTAATAATCACTGACTATAATAATCACTGACTGTAGTAATCACTGACCATAATAATCAATGACTGCAATAATCACTGACTGTAATAATCACTGACCATAATAAACACTGAGTATAATAATCACTGACCATAATAATCACTGACTGTAATAATCACTGACTGTAACAATCACTGACCATAATAATCACTGACTGTAACAATCACTGACCATAATAATCACTGACTGTAATAATCACTGACTGTAATAATCTCTGAGTATAATAATCACTGACTGCAATAATCACTGAGTATAATGATCACTGACTGTAACAATCACTGACCGTAATAATGACTGACCATAATAATCACTGACTGTAATAATCACTGACCATAATAAACACTGACTGTAATAATCTCTGAGTATAATAATCACTGACTGTAATAATCACTGACCATCATACTCACTGACTGTAATAATCACTGAGTATAATGATCACTGACTGTACTATTCATTGACCATAATAATCACTGACTGTAGTAATCACTGACCAGAATAATCACTGACTGTAATAATCACTGACCATAATAATCACTGACCGTAATAATCACTGACTGTAGTAATCACTGACCATAATAATCACTGACCATAATAATCACTGACTATAATAATCACTGACTGTAGTAATCACTGACCATAATAATCACTGACCATTATAATCACTGACCGTAATAATCACTGACTATAATAATCACTGACTGTAGTAATCACTGACCATAATAATCAATGACTGCAATAATCACTGACTGTAATAATCACTGACCATAATAATCACTGACTGTAATAGTCACTGACCAAAATAATCACTGACCATAATAATCATTGAGTATAATAATCACTGACTGTAATAATCACTGACCATAATAATGACTGACTAAATGATCACTGACTGTAGTAATCAATGACCATAATAATCACTGACCATAATAATCACTCACTAAAATAACCACTGACCATTATAATCACTGACCAGATTAATGACTGACCATAATAATCACTGAATGTATTAATCACTGACCATAATAAACACTGACTGTAATAATCGCTGAGTATAATAATAATAATCAGACTGTAATAATTACTGACTGTAATAATTACTGACTGTAATAATCACTGACCATAATACTCACTGACTGTAATAATCACTGACTGTAATACAACCCTGATTCCAAAAAAGTTGGGACAAAGTACAAATTGTAAATAAAAATGGAATGCAATGATTTACAAATTGCAAAAAACTGATATTGTATTCACAATAGAACATAGACAACATATCAAATGTTGAAAGTGAGGCATTTTGAAATTTCATGCCAAATATTGGCTCATTTGAAATTTCATGACAGCAACACATCTCAAAAAAGTTGGGACAGGGGCAATAAGAGGCTGAAAAAGTTAAAGGTACAAAAAAGGAACAGCTGGAGGACCAAATTGCAACTCATTAGGTCAATTGGCAATAGGTCATTAACATGACTGGGTATAAAAAGAGCATCTTGGAGTGGCAGCGGCTCTCAGAAGTAAAGATGGGAAGAGGATCGCCAATAATCCTAATTCTGCGCTGACAAATAGTGGAGCAATATCAGAAAGGAGTTCGACAGTGTAAAATTGCAAAGAGTTTGAACATATCATCATCTACAGTGCATAATATCATCAAAAGATTCAGAGAATCTGGAAGAATCTCTGTGCGTAAGGGTCAAGGCCAGAAAACCATGCTGGGTGCCCACGATCTTCAGGCCCTTAGACAGCACTGCATCACATACAGGCATGTTTCTGTATTGGAAATCACAAAATGGGCTCAGGAATATTTCCAGAGAACATTATCTGTGAACACAATTCACCGTGCCATCCGCCGTTGCCAGCTAAAACTCTATAGTTCACAGAAGAAGCCATATCTAAACATGATCCAGAAGTGCAGACATCTTCTCTGGGCCAAGGCTTATTTAAAATGGACTGTGGCAAAGTGGAAAACCGTTCTGTGGTCAGACGAATCACAATTTGAAGTTCTTTATGGAAATCAGGGATGCCGTGTCATTTGGACTAAAGAGGAGAAGGACGACCCAAGTTGTTATCAGCGCTCAGTTCAGAAGCCTGCATCTCTGATGGTATAGGGTTGCATTAGTGCATGTGGCATGGGCAGCTTACACATCTGGAAAGACACCATCAATGCTGAAAGGTATATCCAGGTACTAGAGCAACATATGCTCCCATCCAGACGATGTCTCTTTCAGGGAAGTCCTTGCATTTTTCAACATGACAATGCCAAACTGCATACTGCATCAATTACAGCATCATGGCTGCGTAGAAGAAGGGTCTGGGTACTGAACTGGCCAGCCTGCAGTCCAGATCTTTCACCCATAGAAAACATTTGGTGCATCATAAAATGGAAGATGTGACAAAAAAGACCTAAGACAGTTGAGCAACTAGAATCCTACATTAGATAAGAATGGGTTAACATTCCTATCCCTAAACTTGAGCAACTTGTCTCCTCAGTCCCCAGACGTTTACAGACTGTTGTAAAGAGAAAAGGGGATGTCTCACAGTGGTAAACATGGCCTTGTCCCAACTTTTTTGAGATGTGTTGTTGTCATGAAATTTAAAATCACCTGATTTTTGTCTTTAAATGATACATTTTCTCAGTTTAAACATTTGATATGTCATCTATGTTCTATTCTGAATAATATATGGAATTTTGAAACGTCCACATCATTGCATTCCATTTTTATTTACAATTTGTACTTTGTCCCAACTTTTTTGGAATTGGGGTTGTAATTACTGACCATAATAATCACTGACTGTAATAATCACTGACCATAATAATCACTGACTGTAACAATTACTGACTGTAATAATCACTGACCATAATAATCACTCACTAAAATAACCACTAACAGTTATAATCACTGACCAGATTAATGACTAACCATAATACTCACTGACTGTAATAATCACTGACTGTAACAATTACTGACTGTAATAATCATTGAGCATAATAATCACTCACTAAAATAACCACTAACAGTTATAATCACTGACCAGATTAATGACTAACCATAATAATCACTGACTGTAATAATCACTGACTGTAATAATCACTGACTGTAATAATAACGGTTTTCAGAAACTAAACATCAACATTCGCATTATCACTAATGTTATCCTGCTAGCACGTTGCTAAGCTCCTCTCTACTGTGTGCTGTTGTTGCTGTGCTGCAGTCTCGGTCTGAACTGTTGCCTGAATGTTTGAGGATCACTGCAGGAGAACAGAACCAGCAGCCCTCAGGTCTGTAGCTGTTAAACTGTTTTGTTAGATTTTGTCAGACACGTGGAGCACTGCTTTGCATTTCTGAGATCCTGATGATAATATTGTCTTATCGTCCTCTTCCTGAGCAGCAATCCAGTGGTTTCCTGTTGATGCCTCACTAGTAAACACACCGGCTGCCTGCATGCTGTCGGCTCTCAGCTGCTGTTGTTCTTATTGTCATCCTTTTCCAACAAAATCAACACTCCTGACCCACTGTACTTCAGAGGGACATCAGGTTAAATTTCCCATGATGCAGCAGGGGTTAAAGGTCAACAGTGTCATGTTCTGCTGTATTTCAGGTTCTTTTGTTGGAATGGTGTATTAGAGATTGTGTTACTCTGATGTTTCTGTCCTTTCACTCCCTCAACTACACAGTAGTGTGTGTTTCTGCTCTAACACACACGCACACACACACACACACACACACACACACACACACACACACCCCTCTGTGCATGGGTGTGTTGGTGTGTTTGAGCTCAGTTCAGGATTGTAAATCTTCAGGATTATCAGTCAGAGACATTTTTATACATCCTTCCTCTGTGTGTGTGTGTTAACGTGGCATG
This sequence comes from Neoarius graeffei, assembly GCF_027579695.1. Taxonomy (NCBI): domain Eukaryota; kingdom Metazoa; phylum Chordata; class Actinopteri; order Siluriformes; family Ariidae; genus Neoarius; species Neoarius graeffei. The sequence continues at coordinate 8,255,785 of NC_083590.1, forward strand.
ATGTCGTCACACAGGGCGAGGACACCTTGCTGGACCGTAGCTGTCAGACTCGTTAAGCCAGCACAGGAATGCAGCGCGACTCAGCTGCTTTCTGCTTTGTAACACACTCTGAGATCTCCACACTGGAGCAATGGAGTTTATGAAGTTCATGGGACGCTGCTTCGGCTTCTTCCTTTTGGCCGTCGCCTTTGATGTGTGCGGCCTCATCCTGTTCCTGCTCGGCCTCTTCGCCCCACTCAGCTTCTGGGATTTCTTTGTGATCTCGGGGCCCATCATCATTTTCCTCAGCCTCATCTTCTGGATCTTCTGGTACTTGGGGAACATCAACGTACCCTACCAGGAGCTCCTTGCCTGAAGGAATGGAAGGAGTTGAGGGGAAGGAGGGATTGGGACAGGGACAGGGGTTTGGGGACTCTTGGAGTTTACGAGCAAACGGGGGGAAATCAAGCACTTTAGTGGACCTGTGGAGTGGACGTCATGGTTTAACACGGAGGTGAGTTCCACGTTAATAGAGTCCTGCTTTCTCGTACTGGACCAGATCTGTGGTATTGATCAGCCTTATCCCAAATGGAGTCACCATTTCATTTTCAGGGCTTGAAAATAATAATAATAATAATAATAATAATAATAATAATAATAATAATATGAAGAAGAAGAAGAAGAAGTATTTGACCAAAGTTTATCTAAGAGGTCTTTAAAAATCCAAAATGTCCCAAATGATACAATTTATGATTTCCAGTTTGAGACACGTCATTTGTTTTATATCCTCAGTCTCACGAACCCCGTTCTGTGTTTTCATATTCATTAAAAAGTCCTTCATCTCCGTTTAGGGACCTGCTGCCGTGATGACGTCTCCAAACCCTACATGAGGAACACAACTTACACAAGACTGTGACGAACTTCTCCAGGACTCAATCTGCAATCTGCGCACTTTGTTTAAGGGTGCGTGTTCTGAAATTGGAACGAGGTCCCGACAGTGGAGCCACTGTCACTGTCGTGTGTTCAAATGCAAGAAATAAATGGGATTTTAATGCGATGAAGGCGAGTTGAGGTGGAACCCAACCAAGTGTACTGAGAATCTACTGTAAATACTGTAATGATGTTCAGATTCCAGGACAGAGCTGCTCAACTGGAAGAACCAGTGTGTGTGTGTGTGTGTGTGCGTGTGTGTGTGTGTGTTTCCGCCCATTGACACACAGGAAGCTGAAAGTCCTGCAGCATTAAGACTGATCATATTTAATCGCTATAGCTGGTAGAAATGTTCAGTTTACATCAAAGAACCAAATGAGACAGAAAGCAGAACTTCAGGTCTGTTTGGTGATGATGATGATGATGATGTCAGTGTTGTGAAATGAGATCTTCATCTGTTCTTTTCTCTCTCTCTCTCTCTCTCTCTCTCGGCCTTAACCGCCATATTGTCTAGACCTCAGATCACTGTGGAATTAAAGCCACACCTCCTAAACCCAGGACAGTACGTGTTACATCCTCGTATGAGTCACTGCTCTGTTGAGATCTGGATTGTCGCTGGTCAGGAGGAGTTGATTAATTTTCTATAACAGAATTCCTTTCTAATTCAGCATCTCGATGAGCATGAAATCAGTTTAGCGCTATTAGCCAGCTACCTAAAAAACAGCAATCTGATAGCATTAACCTCCGACTACTATTAACGTTTACTTTCAAACAGCAGCTACGTTACATTACAGTAGCAGTGACGGGCCATTTTTTAAAGTCGTTGTCACTGTGTTGTGTAACGTATCAAATTAAAGAGCGTGACGATCTGAACTGAAAACTTGTTTAAGTTTGTAAATATGTCTAAAAAAAAAACCCACACAGTTATGAACATTAGAAAATCCAGTGATTTATAAAATTTCCGTTTCTGTCCGTTGCCCCGGTCACAAACCAGCAACCATTTTCCATTGGTTTAATTTTCCATTCATGAGAAAAAAACTCAATCAGAAATTAACAGACCAAAAAACCAAAAATGAAGAGATTTAGAGTTTTGAGTATCAGGGTGAGAATTACGGATAAAGGCTTGTTCTTGTAGATCACAATTCCGCACCTCGAAGGCTTAAAAGTAACACATCAGTGAAATCGGTCCGTCCTTTGTGTTTAAACATAAAAGCCAGAATTTAGTGGTATGTTCACTTTAAATTGTGGACACCGAGCGTGACTAATGATGGCGTTGCTCGAATGTGCTGTGAATAAGGAGCTCAAACTTTTATTTCTTCTCTTCAAAACAGTATCACTGATATTTATACGCCTTCTCATTTTTTCTCCATGAAAAAAATATTCAGAAAATCGTCGATTTTTTTGTTTTTAGGAAGGATACAAAGTTTTCCTCAGTGATCCAATCTGTCGCAGGCACTAGACAGCAAAGAGTTCAGGCGATTTTGTTGGAAAATCAAGTCGACATGAGGGATTCGACCACTTGGTGTGAATCATGAGTTTCAAGCTGATTGAACCAACAGTGATTGAGCTGGAAGCAACAACAAAACACACGGACCGGTGATGAGGATCACTATAAAACCCAAGATGACGGCGCCTGTGAGTTTGGTGTGTTGCATCGCACAACGTTAAAAAATGCTTAAAAATGCTAAAACTTATCACAACGCCGCACAAAATTAACAATATATTCCGTAAATATGTTATTTATTCTTGAATCGACACTAGATTTATGCAGATTAAACACTTTTCAACATCTTTAAAGGCCAAACAAAAACACGCTGTTCTCCCGGACAGACGTGCGGGAGGTTTATCAGGGCGCCGTCGAGCCTAATTACAGTCATTTAGCAGATGTTCCTTCCAGAGTGATTCCTTCTTGCTCAAGCGCACTTCAACCATTCCTGCTGGTCCAGGGACTCAAACCAGCAACCTTTCAATCCTAAAGCTGCTTCTCTAACCATGAGGCCATGGCTTCCCCCAGCTTGCTGATATTTAAAAGCTAGCCGCGTTTTGTCGCAGGTTCCGCGGTAAGCTAGCTGATGCGAGATAAACGACTGATCAGGGCTGTAATTGGCCGATCAAACAGAACTTCTTCTCTACCTGGTTTGACCCTGAGACACCTCTCACTTCACACACTCAGATACGGGAAACACACAAGCTAAGAATGCGTGTGTGTGGGTTATGAACACACTGTTAAATACGATACTGCAGGATTTGAGTAAGGCTGGCGCGCAGAGCCGTAGAGTCCCAATGGAGTGATCATGTTGCGGTCCAGCGCACGCCCCGAGCATCACCCAGGCTTTCAGAGAGAAGCCACTAAAAGCTTCCTGATACGATTAAAGGCTGTGTAATGTGGAGTGTTAGACATCGGTGTCTGCGCTTAATCTCTGCTTTTAATCAACCAGGAGGTTGACCGAAAACCTGCTTCTTAAAATACACCATCAAAAAAAAAAATCTCCTGCATCTCTGATCAGGATATATAACTTACTTTTTACTTTAAAAACACGTCCTACGGTACATGATCATCTGAACGGGTACAGTATAAAGAAAAGCTAAACGCTCAGAAGTCACTCCGGCGCGCTCCAGGACGCACTGCTGAACGCAGCGATGTGATGAAGCCGCGTCACCACAGCGACTTGGCAACATATATTAACGTTTCCTTATGAAAGAATGAACTTTTTATCTGTTTAATTTTATGGAACGTCCAAAAAGGCGAGTTAGCTCCTGTTCTCACTGACCTTATAGCAGCTATAAACAGTCGTTCCATCCATACGCTCTGTTTACGTTAATAAGACACAAACGCATGCAGATTGTCGTAAAAGAAGACAAAGTGCGGACGCCGGAGACTCCATGTGGAGTTGATAAATAAACATCTTCTTACAGAAAACTTCACCGCATCAGTGACTGTGGAACGTCTGCTGTATACGGTAGCGAATCAGAATGAGCGCGCAAATTATAAATACGACCTGCGTTACTCTTAGAGCAGCTGTTACAGAAAATTAATCAACACCTTCTGACCAATCAGAGTCCAGAACTCAACCAATAATCAATGCTTTATTTAAATTGGGCTCTACGTTAAAGTATCATAAATTACAACCATGGTAATGTTTTACCGTTTTATGTTTACATCGATTGATTGATATGATCATTCAGGCTGCACATCAGTAATCAATAAAGTTGTCTATTTCTCCAGAGTGTTATAATCATTCTTATAGCTTGTGTTTCACCATCAACCTTTGCAATCTGTTTCAAACTGACCTCAAGATATTCTCACAAATATCGCACCTCCCTCTCTCACACTTCTCCTCCTGTTCATTTTTTAAAATTATTATTATTTTTTTTAGATATCGCTAGGGCAGCACGGAGGTGTAGTGGTTAGCGCTGTCGCCTCACAGCAAGAAGGTCTGGGTTCGAGCCCCGGGGCCGGCGAGGGCCTTTCTGTGTGGAGTTTGCATGTTCTCCCCGTGTCCGCGTGGGTTTCCTCCGGGTGCTCCGGTTTCCCCCACAGTCCAAAGACATGCAGGTTAGGTTAACTGGTGACTCTAAATTGAGCGTAGGTGTGAATGTGAGTGTGAATGGTTGTCTGTGTCTATGTGTCAGCCCTGTGATGACCTGGCGACTTGTCCAGGGTGTACCCCGCCTCTCGCCCGTAGTCAGCTGGGATAGGCTCCAGCTTGCCTGCGACCCTGTAGAAGGATAAAGCGGCTAGAGATAATGAGATGAGATAAACACACAATCGGCCAACAGCCTCCAGCCAGCTCTTCCTCCAACCACTTGAGCTTCAGTCAGGGGCTTTTCTCTTTGCCTGTTGGACAGAACAAACAAAGACAGACATGTCCAGGCATGTAAGGCCAGTTGAGTTTAGAGTTGGTGACTTGCAGAGTACACATCTCCAATTTACAGCATGCAACCATGAGAAGAGGACTGAATGTAAGCCAAGCTCTGGATCATATCTTTGCTGATAATGAGGCAGAGGACACAGAGCAGTATAGCGATGGAGATGAGCAGGTCTCTGAGGAGGAAGATGATGTGGCGTATCAACCGGAAGACACAGACGCATCTGATCAGTCTGATGAGGAGGTCACCGGTGCTGAAGCTGCTCCTGCTGAAACGTTCAGATCCAAAAGTGGCAACATCTGTTGGAGCTCAGTACCTCCTGACGTACATGGCAGGACAGCTGCTGCAAATGTCATCAAAATGACTCCTGGGATCACAAGGTTTGCTGTGACGAGAGTAAGTGACATCAAGTCATGTTTTGATCTGTTTATGCCATTGTCACTAAAAAAGTCATAATTGCTATGACAAACCTTGAAGGAAAAAAAGTTCATGGCAACATGTGGAATGACATTGATGAGGAATGCCTGGATGCCTACATTGGTGTTCTTCTCCTTGCTGGAGTGTACAGATCCAGCAATGAGGCCACTGATAGTCTCTGGGACGCATCGACAGGCAGGAATATTTTTTGAAAAAAAAAAAGAGACTTGTTTTTTGCCCTTTTCTTGAAATAAATATATCTCATCTCATTATCTGTAGCCGCTTTATCCTTCTACAGGGTTGCAGGCAAGCTGGAGCCTATCCCAGCTGACTACGGGTGAAAGGCGGGGTACACCCTGGACAAGTCGCCAGGTCATCACAGGGCTGACACATAGACACAGACAACCATTCACACTCACATTCACACCTACGCTCAATTTAGAGTCACCAGTTAACCTAACCTGCATGTCTTTGGACTGTGGGGGAAACCGGAGCACCCGGAGGAAACCCACGCGGACACGGGGAGAACATGCAAACTCCGCACAGAAAGGCCCTCGCCGGCCATGGGGCTCGAACCCGGACCTTCTTGCTGTGAGGCGACAACGCTAACCACTACACCACCGTGCCGCCCCTTAAGTAAATATATATGGGTCGAAATTGAATATTGAAATTGAATCGGACCCTGCCCATGACGTGTTGTCTGTTGTTGTGTATTGTGTGTGAATATCTTTGTGTGCATCTTTCTGGCTGCAAATCCATTTTCCCTGTTTTGGGACAATAAAGATACCTTGACCTTGACACACCATAGATGTTACTATAGTTGATAATATTAATATTAAAATCTTTTTTTTTTTTGAACATTTAAGAGATGTGCTCTAACACCCCTCAGTAATAGTCAGGTAACAGAACAACCTTTTATTTGTTTACATTATCCTCTTGAGGTTCATTTGACCACTTTTTTATATTGAAAATGAGGGGTATGCTGTTAAAAGAAAGGCCCAGGGGGCCACAACAAAAATATTAAAACCAATCTTTTCATGGATAAGGGAGCCTAACAAGGTAACCAAGAGGTAAGAAACAAATTGGATGATAAATAATTGTTTTTAGGGTATTTTATGGCTGATTTAAGACACGGGTCAAAACCGACCCGTTAACATAAGAGATAGCAACAGAAAGGTAACACCAGAGCAAGGTTAATGAAGATTATTGTGGTGTTTGCCATCGAGCAGCCAAATAATGTGACAACCTACTATTGAGATTTAAAAGAAAAAAAACCCTCCCCACATCTTGATAATCTGAGTAAAGTCCATTAAAGCAGCTGGAAAAAATGTGATACCTGTAAATCTGAGCCCATTTTCTGATCCGATTAGGTTTATCAGATCCGGTCAGGTTTATTCAGGTGAAACAATGAGCAGCTGCCGAACTCATATTTGACATTTCACTGAATTTTTAGTAAAGGTGGGCTCTACTGTAGGGACCACACTCCAGGAAATACACTAACAAGACTGACTGACTGACTGATTTCCTACCAAAAGGACAAAATTATCTAATCAGCATCCTGATGTATGAGTGATTTGTATGTAATCCAGTAAGTTTTACCGCGAGCTGGCCTCGTGGTTGGTGTGTCCAATTCTCGACTAGGAGATCACGAGTGCTACTCGTGGTACCAAAGACCATCATAAAAATGGTACCTACTGCCATCTGTATTGCGAGGTGCCGCAATACAGATGTGAGTAATGAAGTGAACTCTCGCGGTTAGCAAAGGACCCACCCCCCACTGTAACCCTAGCTACTGCTGGGCTTCACGTGACGTCACATCCGCCTCATTAGTTATTCAAAACTTTAGCTGGTGGTCTACCAAAGCTCAGTTGACAAAGCTTTTGTACGGAGAAGGTCCATTGCTTCCATGAAAAATGCCTTGCGCTTGCGTTGTTTTAGGTTGTTTGAATCGATCAAACCGTGAAACTGATAAAAGTTTCTTCAGGGTTCCCTGTGAACTAATAAAAAAGGGTGAATGAACACAGGATTTCACGACAAGACGTAGAGAAAGGTGGCTTTTCACAGGACTGCCAACTTTTCGAAATTCCTTGGAGTGAGATTTTTTTTTGGGGGGGGGGGATCGACGGCAAAATTTTTCCGCACACCATGCAGTAAGTGGGAATTTTGTATTCAGTTTGATATTCACTTGTCCCCCTGCATTCTGGTGTTTTGTTTGTGGGTCGTCCAGCTGGAGATGGACAATGGGGGGGGGGGGGGGGGGTGAGATTTTGGATTTAGTAGATGTTCCTGCATTCTGGTGGATTTTTGGAGTGGCCTGCTGTGCCATACCTACATTCTTACATACCCTGACTTGCCAGGCCTTCAGCTTGTGGCCAACAAAAGCACCAAGTTTTGGCTTAAAAGCCCCCACACTAGAAAACTACAGATGACTGCCAATGTTCCTGTAGCCCTATAGACCTGTGTTTCAGATTTAAAGGCAAGTTCATGTTTGGAAATATTTCATCAGCTAAGCCTAAACACCTTCTGAATTGAAACTAAATGTTAAGTTTTTAATAACTGTTGCAAAAAATAAGATTGTCCCTCACTGACTATTCATTATGCATTTAAGGGCTTTCCCCACCACTGGGTTCAGCAGAAGATTGGCGTGGGGAAAAATATCAACAGCAAAAGAACAAATAAAATGCTTAAACAGTAAGCAAAATGTGCATGTGCTACAAGAAACATTAACATGATTAAGTTTGAACAGTATTGAAACACAAAAAGCTGAACCTTGGCCATAGGTGGGAATGTGCACACAAAGTTGGGCTTAAAAATTTTGGTCATGCTTAAATAAGCTATATTAATATATTTCTTATTAATTTATTTCTTATCTCTGTTTCTTATTAGTAATAGAGCATTCATCAGGGCCTGTTATCTGACAAATATTCTCTACCTGTCTTGCCCTCTTTGAAACCCTGTCTCCTCAGTATATTGTTCTGTCTTTTTTTTAATTATTCACACGTTCAAGTTCTTTGATATTACAGGTGACCATGCTTTATTTACTTTAACTGAGCAATTACATACATCATAAATAATTAAAAATAAATACCCTGTAAATAAACAAAAGGTATGGTGGCTAATGGCTCTTCTTGCATTTGTAATATGTCTTACTTGCTTTATTTTACAACATTTCCAGTATGGCTTCAAATAAAGTCATAAAGTATGATAACATACAGTAAACAAACTAAAAATGCACCTTAATAAACGTGTGCTAAGGAGGTGCTCTCCCGTGCTGCTTGTTGGGGAAGATAGAGGCTGTGGCACGGCAGTAGGCCTATAATGATTTAGCATGCCTAGTACACAGCTCTCGATATGGCATTAAATATTCTCACAACACTTATAGGCTAAAACGATTAAGAAACTTTAAATAAGTTCATAATTATGCCAGTAACACCACACATTGGCATGCATATGTACAAACCTGTCTGAGACACCCGTCTTCAACTCGGATACCTTCTTCTCTCTCCTCTTCCTCTAAATTGACGGTAGGCAATTATCCAACTTCCGGCAAGTGCAGCATCATTAGATGCGCCACCTACCATAGGGGAGTGTGTACAGAAGGGAACACCTCTCTGCCTGTTTAGCCGTGCGTAAGGCGTAATTGATCGATCGCAAGTGGTTGGCACGACGCAATGGGTAGCCTAGATCAGATAGATAAACTAGATTTTTTTTCTAGTGTGAGAAATTGGAGGTATGGTGTGTGAGCGTGTGAAGACAATCAAATGCGTGTCTCACGCTCATTGGCAGCCCAGCTTTTCAACCTCTCGGTGAAATCGAAGGGAGTCGAGTCGAAGCATGCTGGAGTTCGCAGTGATCACTTGGTGAAAGGTTTGTATTTCCCTCTCAGCTCTGTCCTTAGTGTTTTCCAAGTACTTTTCTTGCTATGTGTCGTTATTTTACGGTACTTTTTTTTTCGCTAAAGTCCCCAGCTGTTTCTTTGTTTACTCCTCACTCCTCACAAAGTCCATATGCATGAAGGTTGCGACAAAATTCTTCCCCAGCCACACAGTTACAATGCGCCGTGATCACTTCTCCATCTTGTTTAACTCAGATCCAGGTCTTTAAAGGGGTTTCTGATGATCTTTGTGAATGATTTAGCTGAGAGCCAACACAAGTGAGAATCAAGCCAACTGTTGTTTGTTTACACTTCAACTTGCAGCGCTTCGTTGTAAAGATGCGAACGAAAAGCTTTAAAAAAACCACACACATCCTTACATGGGCAAAAACAATCCAGGATTCATTGGGCAGCTACTTGATCCCGAGGTCCTTTACCCAGCCACATACAAAAAAGTTGTAAGCCTCCATACTCTTCCACGCTTTCATCTGTTTTGCGGTGTAGAAGGACGTCTGCAACACCAGATAGTTTGAGATGTCGGGGAACTCGACTGAAGGGTAGTTTTTGAGATCGTATGACAAATCCTTCTTTCTCAGACTGTAGGGGTCAATTCCATCACACACAGCAATCTTCTGAATATATCTAAAGCCAGCAGTGGCTTCTTGATCACGAGCGTACTCTGACAAGTTATCGCTAGTTGTTTGCACTACGGCAGCCTTTAGACCACCAACTATTTTACTTCCGGTAAAACCGCTAAGAAAAGTCATGTGACTGAAACCCAGCAATAGGCGAATAGACAAGGTCTATGAAAATGGAGATTGGCGCTGCCTGAGACGGGAGACTGCTTGGGAAGACCAGGTCCTGGAACGGGATGGACTTTGACAGCAAGGTTTTGCTTCAGTTTGTCTTCATTAACTGAATGATTACAGAGTCCTCCAGCAGGGGGCGGTGTCCTCTCTCACCCTGCACATCACCTCGACAGGAACATCCTTCTGAAGGGAATCCGGAGTGATGGAGGAAATCAAATCTGGTGAGGCTTCTTCATGACTGGAACTGAGCTGAAGCTTCAGAGCTTTAAAAACAGAGCACAGTGACATCTGCTGCTGAAGTGAGGGAATTACAGCGAACTGAACTTTCTGAACACCCTTTCCATCAAAGAAGTGTGAGGGCTGGTTTGGAGCCCGTGTGTAATCTCGAACCAGTTATTTGCATTTTGACAGCCATAGAACCGGCTCTCAGCCTGGAAACCTGGTTCAAGAGCAGCACCAACACTTTACTGGTTGAGAACCAAGAGCCGCTGATGTCATGTACTGGGGGCGGGATTATCATGACCAACAAGATCAAATAAAACTTTGTGACCAATTGTTTAAAAGCATCTAGACTGTTTTACTCTGAGCTCATGATCTCTAACTGAAAACTCATGAACTTGTGCACCAGATCAGTTTGTGATATTTATTCAGTTTCACCAAAACTGGGCACAAGACGGTTGTTTCTCTATCACTGATTTACCTCAGAACAAGTTAACTGTGTAAAGGCATATCCATCATTTTATAGACTCTCTCTCTCTCTCTCATGCACACACACACTCCAGGTAAGAATTATAATTATATAAATATCACTTTTGTGTATAAGCTAATAATAAATTTCACCTCCATCCACTCAGCTCTACACAAACACTGCGACTATAGAAGTGAAACAAAACGATCTGAATCATAAACAATCAGACATCAAAATATAAACTAGACAGAGAGTGGGACTAAAGTCACAGTGATTTGCGCTTGCTGTTACAAACCGGGACATCTGGTCACTGAACCCTATAGATTTGGAACGGTTAGAGATAGAGAATGACATTTAGTGAGGAAAAGTTGCGGCCTGCCGCCCTGAACAAAATAAAAAAAAAAAAACTGATTGAAAAAATCATGAAAATTGACAGAGTTATAAGTGATTGAAAAAAATCTTGTTTTTCATGGATCATTCCGGATCAGTGATCCAGATCAGCACCAAAAGTCATAGCAATGTAATTCAGCCCAGAGGGATTCTTCATGTGAAACTTGGTGATAATTGGTTGAAAACTGAGGGAGAAATAGCATCCTAAAATACATTAGGATAATAATAATAATAATAATCCAGAGTGAGAGTAATGATGTTTGTGAGTGCAAATTAATAAGAACTAGACAGTGTGGGTGCATTTGGGTAATTGAGTGATCAATCTCATTAAATCAGTCTCATATTAAATTTGAAGGTTAATAATTAAATTGAATCAGTCTCATTTGAATCGTTTAAATTGAATCATTCAAAGTGAATCACTCAAATTGAATCATCCAAGTGAATCATCGAAGTGAATCATTCAAGTGAATCATTCAAGTGAATCATTCAAGTGAATCATTCAAAATGAATCATACCGTTAATTTTGGTGCTTAATAATAAATTACCAAACAGCCAAATTATGGTATATTCCAAATTATTATGATCACTTACCGTATTACATAACTTATATGCACCTTTCTGAATTCTTTGGGCGATTGGGGACTTCAAAGGTATTGTTAGACACAACGAATAAAGACAGTTCCAATAATAAATGAATTTATTATAACAAAGATAAAAATGGATAATAGCAGATTGAAATATATACAAACAGTGAGGTGTGTGTGTGTGTGTGTGGGGGGGGGGGGGTGAGAGGCCTTGTGTGGGTGTGGCTTAAAAGAGAATTAGCTTTGTGTAGCTAACTCCACGTGTGTTTGTGGGGGAGGAGTTGACCACGTGGCTAGGCTAAGACAAAGGAATGCTAGCTAGCATGTGTTTGTGTATGTAAGCAACTGATTAGCTTTGTGTGCTAACTAGACAAAGGAAAGCTAGCTGACATGTGCTTTTGAGGCCGTATGTAAGGCCTAAACGTCCTTTGGGGACAATACCGTTATCTCTGGATGTTAATAAGATAGAAGAATTAGCCGTGGCAGCTAATCCACTAGCTTAAAACATTACCAAATTCACTGAAACCTTGATAAGGTCAAAAATGTGTGATAAGAAAATTAAAGTGTTAGTCAGGGATAGAGAGGAGCATGCACAGCCTATCTATTAAAACAATTGAGAGAACATAGAACAAAACAAATCAACACGCTGCGTGTTTAACAGTGTAACAAATAAACCTGGGTTTAAATTCACACTATTTCAATAAAAGCTAAATTCCTAAGACTGATCTTTATGCCCAAAATGTTTCAGTCTTACTTCCAGTATCTTGCTTATATGCAAGATTATGGAGATGTTCTAAAACTTCTGAGTCCACCGGAGAAGTTGAGTTTCACAGAGGCCCGTGGAGCACGTCTGTGGAAAGCAGAGAATTCTTGATCCGGCGCTTCGTGATGAAAAGAAAATCTCTGATTAATACTGTGCACAGCGCTTTGTTAAAAAAAAACAGGGTCCAGCCACTCTTTTAACTTTTGAATTAAAACTGCTGGGCGGCAGTTGTGACGTCACTTCTAATATGAATAAACTGGTTGTAACTCAGGTTGAGTTTAAAGATCGCGCGACTCTGGAGTTTACCTTGGCCAAGGGTAAGAAAGAAATTGCGCTAAATCGTGGATCTTGCAAGAAAGAGGTGGTTTTGAATTTACTCGCTTTCTCTTTGTGTCTGCAGTGTTGGTCCTGCGACGGAAAGAGGAAGAGCGGAAGTGTCGTTCCATTATTTATGTCTTCATAGAGGACGTGGTGTTGGTGATCCCGCCCCGGCGTGACGCAGGCCAACGCGAAAGTGGGCTGATGGGAAATGTAGTTTCAAAAAGGGACTGTACCTACAATAGACAGTGTGACTAAAGCCACAGTAATTTCCACGCGCTCTCACACACCGGGGCGTCTGGCCACCGAACCTGTCAGAGATGGGTGGAGAAAATTTATTTTCTCCTCTCTGTCTGTCCCTCTGAGTTACATGTCAATCCTGGGATTGAGACGCTGACCTCTTCTGCTCCTCGGACCTGCCTGATCCATCCTGGTGCCCTGTGTCTGGCTGGAGTCTCATAGCATCGCTCCTGTGGAGGACGGCCCCATGTGGACAGTTGAAAGTCGCACTTGGAAGACGCTCTGGACTCTTACAGTAATGCTTTTATGGCTGAGGACTACAGTTGACTTGCTAACTTTAGGACTGCAGTTGTCATGAACAGTTTTGCACTCAAGTTTCCATCAATGAAGAGTTTATAACATCAACGAAACTGTCTTCATGTTAAAACTGTTAATATTATAGTCAGGCTGTCTGTTGTTGCCCAAATGAGGATGGGTTCCCTTTTGAGTCTGGTTCCTCTCGAGGTTTCTTCCTCATGTCGTCTGAGGGAGTTTTTCCTTGCCACCATCGCCACAGGCTTCATCATTGGGGATAGATTAGGGATAAAATTAGCTCATGTTTTAAGTCGTTCAAATTCTGTAAAGCTGCTTTGTGACAGTGTCTATTGTTAAAAGCGCTATACAAATAAACTTGACTTGACTTGAGACAAATGTGTGTAGATGATATTTATTAAGAAATGTGCAGTCAGGCAAACAGTCCAAATCGGCAGGGGATAAATCAGAAACGATCAACAAGCAGTAGGTCGGCCGAGGCACAGACAGAATATCTTGGGCACAGACAAAGGAGGAATCAAAGGAACTCAGAAAAAAGGAAATCAAAACAACACACGGCTCAGTAATGTGTCTAAACTACTCAATACTTCACAACGTGAGTTAGTCTTTGGAGTCCTTATATATGCGTGCTGATCGCACCTTAATCTGTGTGTGTGTGTATGTCTCTGTGTGTGTGTGTGTGTGTGTGTGTTTGTGTGTGTGTGTAGGTCTCTCTCTGTGTATGTCTCTGTGTGTGTGTGTGTCTCTCTCTCAGTGTGTATGTCTGTGTGTGTGTGTCTCTCTCTCTCTCTCTCTCTCTCTCTGTGTGTCTGTCTCTCTCTCAGTGTGTGTCTCTCTCTCTGTGTCTCTCTCTCTGTGTGTCTCACTCTGTGTGTGTGTGTGTGTGTGTGTGTATGTCTCTCTGTGTGTCTCTCTCTCTCTCAGTGTGTGTCTCTCTCTGTGTGTATGTCTCTCTCTCTCGCAGTGTGTGTGTATGTCTTTCTCTCAGTGTGTGTGTGTATGTCTTTCTCTCAGTGTGTGTGTATGTCTCTCTCTCTCTCTCTCTCTCTCTCTCAGTGTGTATGTCTCTCTCTCTCAGTGTGTGTGTAGGTCTCTCTCTCTCAGTGTGTGTGTATGTCTCTCTCTGTGTGTGTATGTGTCTCTCTCTCTCTGTCTCTCTCAGTGTGTGTATGTCTCTCTCTGTGTGTGTATATGTCTCTCTCTCGCTGTCTCTCTCAGTGTGTGTGTGTAGGTCTCTCAGTGTGTATGTCTCTCTCTCAGTGTGTGTGTGTGTCTCTCTCTCTCTCTCTCTCTCTCTGTGTATTTCTCTCTCTCAGTGTGTGTGTAGGTCTCTCTCTCTCAGTGTGTGTATAAGTCTGTCTCTTTCTCTCTCTCTCTCGCAGTGTGTGCGCGTGTATGTCTCTCTCTCTCAGTGTGTGTGTATGTCTCTCTCTCTCTATGTGTGTGTATGTCTCTCTCTCTCTCTCTCTCTCTGTGCATGTCTCTCTCTCAGTGTATGTGTAGGTCTCTCTCTCTCTCTCTCTCTGTGTATGTCTCTCTCTATCTGTGTGTAGGTCTCTCTCTCTGTGTGTGTGTGTAGGTCTCTCTCTCAGTGTGTATATAAGTCTCTCTCTCTCTCAGTGTGTGTATGTCTCTCTCTCTCTCTGTAAGTCTCTCTCTCTCAGTGTGTGTATATGTCTCTCTCTCTCTCTCTGTCTCTCTCTCTCTCTCTCTGTGTATATGTCTCCCTGTCAGTGTGTGTGTAGGTGTTTCTCTCTCTCTGAGTGTATGTCTCTCTCTCTCTCTCTCTCTCTCTCTCTCTCAGTGTGTGTGTATGTCTCTCTGTGTCTATGTCTCTCTCTGTCAGTGTGTGTGTAAGTCTCTCTCTCTCTCAGTGTGTGTATATGTCTCTCTCTGTGTATGTGTCTATCTCTCTCAGTGTGTGTATGTGTCTATCTCTCTCAGTGTGTATGTCTCTCTCTCTCTCTCTCTCTCTCTCTCTGTGTATTTCTCTCTCTCAGTGTGCTTGAAAGTTTGTGAACCCTTTAGAATTTTCTATATTTCTGCATAAATATGACCTAAAACATCATCAGATTTTCACACAAGTCCTAAAAGTAGATAAAGAGAACCCAGTTAAACAAATGAGACAAAAATATTATACTTGGTCATTTATTTATTGAGGACAATGATCCAATATTACATATCTGTGAGTGGCAAAATTATGTGAACCTTTGCTTTCAGTATCTGGTGTGACCCCCTTGTGCAGCAATAACTGCAACTAAACGTTTGCGGTAACTGTTGATCAGTCCTGCTCACCGGCTTGGAGGAATTTTAGCCCATTCCTCCGTACAGAACAGCTTCAACTCTGGGATGTTGGTGGGTTTCCTCACATGAACTGCTCGCTTCAGGTCCTTCCACAACATTTTGATTGGATTAAGGTCAGGACTTTGACTTGGCCATTCCAAAACATTCACTTTATTCTTCTTTAACCATTCTTTGGTAGAATGACTTGTGCGCTTAGGGTCGTTATCTTGCTGCATGACCCACCTTCTCTTGAGATTCAGTTCATGGACAGATGTCCTGACATTTTCCTTTAGAATTCACTGGTATAATTCAGAATTCATTGTTCCATCAATGATGGAAAGCCGTCCTGGCCCAGATGCAGCAAAACAGGCCCAAACCATGATACTACCACCACCATGTTTCACAGATGGGATAAGGTTCTTATGCTGGAATGCAGTGTTTTCCTTTCTCCAAACATAACACTTCTCATTTAAACCAAAAAGTTCTCTTTTGGTGTCATCCATCCACAAAACATTTTTCCAGTAGCCTTCTGGCTTGTCCACATGATCTTTAGCAAACTGCAGACGAGCAGCAATGTTCTTTTTGGAGAGCAATGGCTTTCTCCTTGCAACCCTGCCATGCACACCATTCTTGTTCAGTGTTCTCCTGATGGTGGACTCATGAACATTAACATTAGCCAATGTGAGAGAGGCCTTCAGTTGCTTAGAAGTCACCCTGGGGTCCTTTGTGACCTCGCCGACTATTACACGCCTTGCTCTTGGAGTGATCTTTGTTGGTCGACCACTCCTGGGGAGGGTAACAATGGTCTTGAATTTCCTCCATTTGTACACAATCTGTCTGACTGTGGATTGGTGGAGTCCAAACTCTTTAGAGATGGTTTTGTA